>NW_027102529.1:0-83182 GCF_035609145.1 Eleutherodactylus coqui | reverse complement strand
TTACTGGAAGAAGCTGATATGATCGAGCAGATTCCAGAAGAGAAGAATGATGGCCGTCTAGGCCAGGATGAGGCGATTAAAGCTAAGAAACCAAGAAAGAACCGGTTCTTTGCACGCCTGCGAAAAGCCTGGGCGAGGATTACTAGGCTTATGGGGAGCTGCTGCACTTCTATCCAAGAAGAGAGAAGTGCCAAAGAACTCCCAAATCCCAGTGGGTTAAACATGGAGGAACTCCCAGGTCCTTCCGGGATAAAAATGGAGAATGAACTCCCAAATCCCAGCGGGATATTTATGGTGGAGGAACCTTCAGATCCTAGCAACATCAACATGGAGGAGGAACTCCCAGAGCGAAAAACCTGGGCGAGGATTACTAGGTTTATGGGGAGCTGCTGCACTTCTATCCAAGAAGAGAGAAGTGTCGAAAAACTCCCAGAACCCAGTGGGTTAAACATGGAGGAACTCCTAGGTTCTTGCGGGATAAAAATGAAGGAGGAACTCCCAAATCCCACTGGGTTAAACATGGAGGAACTCCCAGGTCCTTCCGGGATAAAAATGGAGAAAGAACTCCCAAATCCCAGCGGGATATTTATGGTGGAGGAACCATCAGATCCCAGCAACATCAACATGGAGGAGGAACTCCCAGAGCGAAAAACCTGGGCGAGGATTACTAGGTTTATGGGGAGGTGCTGCACTTCTATCCAAGAAGAGAGAAGTGTCGAAAAACTCCCAGAACCCAGTGGGTTAAACATGGAGGAACTCCCAGGTTCTTGCGGGATAAAAAGGGAGGAGGAACTCCCAAATCCCACTGGGTTAAACATGGAGGAACTCCCAGGTCCTTCCGGGATAAAAATGGAGAAAGAACTCCCAAATCCCAGCGGGATATTTATGGTGGAGGAACCATCAGATCCCAGCAACATCAACATGGAGGAGGAACTCCCAGAGCGAAAAACCTGGGCGAGGATTACTAGGTTTATGGGGAGGTGCTGCACTTCTATCCAAGAAGAGAGAAGTGTCGAAAAACTCCCAGAACCCAGTGGGTTAAAAATGGAGGAACTCCCAGGTTCTTGCGGGATAAAAAGGGAGGAGGAACTCCCTAATCCCACTGGGTTAAACATGGAGGAACTCCCAGGTTCTTGCGGGATAAAAATGGAGGAGGAACTCCAAAATCCCAGCGGGATAATTATGGAGGAGGAACCTTCAGATCCCAGCATCATCAACATGGAGGAGGAACTCCCAGAGCCCAGTATGATCAAAATAGAGGACAGCAAAGGTAGGATATCATGTACCTTCTCATATAATAGAAAGCTATGGTTTTAGTTACAGCCCCCCATTGTTACTGCCAATCATAGATTAATTGATATATTTGGCAAGTTGTATATATTCAAAAAGCAATTAGCTGCCAGGGGTAGTTTTGTACAGCTAGGGACCCCCGGTGGCAACAATCCTTGTGGTGGCATTTAGTTTTTAGATATTTTTATGAAGGATAGAGTAAAATGTTTGTTAACATACATATAATTAGCTGCCAGGGTTAGTTTTGTGCAAGTAGGGCAACACAGTGAAACCAATCCTTGTTGTGGCACTTAGTTTTTATATGTTTTTATGAAGGATAAATTAGAATTTTAAAGTTAACATATGCAGCTGTGGTTTTGGGCTTGCCAGGAGATCTGTCCTTCTTTAACATTTTAGTAAAACTGCCAATGCATGGACTTATACCAATGTAGATGTAGGGGGGTGGGCACAGTACAGCTTATTTATGTAGAATTATATGGCAACTACCATTCCCATACATGGCTGTCCAGGAATATTTGAGTCCATCAGAGCATGAGCTGCTCTTACATGGCAATCACACTTGATGCCCTAATAGGACATATAGACAGGAGTAGTTTTCAAAAAGCATCCCTTTAAAATACAAGTACTTTGGTGAGGTCTTCTTTTCTGAAGTTCTCAAAACATGTATTCCATCATTCCTTAGTTATATCTCCTTTATTACCCATAATGTATAAAGGTTTTTAGGTTTTAAAATGTGACTTTTTATCCTATTTTTATAGACACGTCCTTTACAGCTAAAGTGTTAGCTGAAGTAAAGGTAGAAAATGTGGAGGAAAATCATAACATTCCTACCGACAATGACCTGATCCACAGCCAGGATTATCTGTACATCCAGTACCATACTAGTCAGCAGGAAATACTGGCAGAGTACAATCAATATATTTATTATGATGAGATCCAGATCACAGAGGATCTGCACATCCAGGACTATATTAGTCAGCAGGAAATACTGACAGATTACAATGAATATATTTATGACCAGATCCAGATCCCAGAGGATCTGCACATCCAGGACTATACTAGTCAGCAAGAAATACTGACAGATAACAATGAATATATTTATGACCAGATCCAGATCCCAGAGGATCTGCACATCCAGGACTATACTAGTCAGCAGGAAATACTGACAGAGTACAATGAATATACTTATGACCAGATCCAGATCACAGAGGATCTGCACATCCAGGACTATACTAGTCAGCAAGAAATACTGACAGATTACAATGAATATATTTATGACCAGATCCAGATCCCAGAGGATCTGCACATCCAGGACTATACTAGTCAGCAGGAAATACTGACAGAGTACAATGAATATACTTATGACCAGATCCAGATCACAGAGGATCTGCACATCCAGGACTATGATACAGAGGATGAAGAAAAACAGCATGGGGAAGAACCGGAGTGTAAAGGAAAAAAAGAGATACAAGAGGAGCTCTACATATCCATCCCAGATATCCTCTACAAACATAAAGCCTTTCAGAGTGGCAGTAGCCATGATGAGGAACCCTCCACAAGCATGGAGAAACGTGTGCAACCTGACGAGAAAACACTTTCCACAGTACCCCTAACATTAGAGTGTTTTACATTCCATCAAGCACTGGGAGAAGGGGGCTTTGCAAAAGTCTTCTTGGCAAGTGATAAAATCCGCAAAGAATGTGTTGCCATTAAAGTGTTAAGCAAATGTTTGTTCATAGAGGATGAGCACAGTTTCGTAGAGCGCAAAATCTTAGAACTATCTCACGAAAGCCCATACCTGATTCATGGCCTGGCCGCCTTCCACACAGAAAAAATGATGTACTACGTATTGGAATTGGCCACCAAAGGGGACATTTTTAATTTTATTTTTGGCAAGAATGTGTTTCCTGATAACCCCACAATAACATTCATTATGGCAGAAGTGATCTGTGGCACTCAGTTCCTGCACAAGAAAAACATCATACATCGGGACCTGAAGCCAGAAAACGTACTTGTGACCGCAGACGGCCATATAAAAATAACAGACTTTGGCCTGTCTTTAATGAGTGTGTATGAGAGGACCAAAGCAGAATTTGGAGGCACACCTGGATATATGGCCCCAGAAATGGTGAGGAAGCAGGAACATGGACGAGGGGCAGATTATTTTGCCATAGGTGTGATTCTGTATAACCTGTTCACAATGAAGTCCCCTTTTCCTGGAGATGATGATGAAGTTCAGCACTCCGTCCTCCACCATACTCCACTCTACCCAGAGTACCTGACTCCTGAAACAGTGGACATTTTACAAGGGCTGCTGTGTAAGGATCAGGACTATCGGCTAGGAGTAATAGGAGACATTAAGAAGCATCCATTTTTTTCTGACATCAAGTGGGAAGATGTGGAAGCCAGAAGAATGGAACCACCAGCATTCATGACAGAAGATTTTGTTGACCTGAATATGGATCAAACTCTGGACTACATGGAAATGCCAGACATTGAAATACCTGAAGACCAGAAAATATTCACAGAGTTCAGCTTTGTATGTCCAGATTGGTCACAAGACTATCATCCCGTCAACAATGAGGCCACTCAATAAGTGGTCAACAAGCAAAGCTGGTTGACGACCTACTCAAACCAGCAAAGACAATGAAATCCCATCCATATTCTCCTTTTTTTTTTTTTACATCCATATTCTCCTACTACTTTCCACAAACCCTGCCCCCACTAACATTAAACCAGACTTTCCTATATACCGGACCTGACAGCCCTATTGAACATCCACCACCTAACATCCACATAAATTTGACCTCAGATGACCCAGGGACTCATTCTGATCGCCATATTTGGGGTCAGGGAGGAATTTTTTCCCCTAATAAGAGGGCAAACCAACAATCCTCAGGGGTTTTTCGCCTCCCTCTGGGTCAACATAGCAAGTAATTGCAGGTTGAAATCAAAGGGCTTCTTTCAACCTTACTTGCTATGTAAGCATCTGACATCTCATCTACAAGGTGGTGATGACTACAGAAGGAAGCTGCTAATGAAGGAAGCAGTTCCTTTTCCCATCTGACTTGACAAACAGAGGGCCCAAAGGCTGAATATGGAGTGTTGTAGGATTCCAGGAAAGCGACACCTCTGTGTGATCCAGGCCCGGCTTTCCAAAACACCACAAGAGTAAGCCAAGGCCTGAATAGCAGAATCATCAGCTCATTTCTATTTGCTGTATGATAATAACATCTTTCATGCATTGATAATAAATGTATAAAAACATCTATACAATCTATACAGAATTTGTCTTCATTATTCCCACATACAGTACAAGATGTTTGGCTGGAATTGGTACTGGAGTAAGAGGCGTTATCAACCAAGGAGCTGGCAACAAATATAATTCTTGCTCATAGAGGTGTCACAATTGCCATTTCAGTTCCAGAACTACTAAAGTCATACTATGTATGGCAGCATTACAGGACCCTACCTTGTTCTAATTAACAGCATGCATCCCATTAAATGTTCTCATTTGATGCCGCCTTCTTAATCCGTTTAGGACCAGCCACAGTAAATTTACCGTGGCTGGTCCTGGGCTTAGAGCACTGCCGATAGTAAAATTACGGCGGTGCTTTAAGTCTCCTGGCTCTGCAATCAGTTGTGACAGCTGATAACCCAGAGCAAAAGGCAGGAGGGGTTTTTAACGTCCGAAACAAATAGAGGAACCTATTCCTATACTTTATTTTAGTGGAAATATAAAAATAATTTTAAAAAAATTATAAATGTTAAAAAAATCATTTTTTTTTAGCTTTTTACCCCCAATAAGACTAAAAAACAGATAAAAAAGTCAGTGAAAAAGATATAAAAAATAGTCCTATATGTCACGGAAAAAAAACGCAGCAAAAATTATTTTGGTAGCTAAAGGAAAAAAAATAGAGCAGTAAAACCCCCACATGGGTAAAATCCCTAAAAAGTGTCTGGTCCTTAAGGTACAAAACAACCTTGTCCTTAAGGGGTTAAATGGGTCATACCACAATACACTTATCACCTATCCAAAGTCTCACAGGTGAGACCACCACCATTTCCAAGAAAGGAGGTTTGGTGACCCACTCTTCTTGTCACTGTGGGCTCGTTGCAACCATCCGCAGGGACAGAAGATTAAATGGAGCAGTGGTCGCACATGCGCGGTTCCATTCATTTCAATGGGGCTGATGAAAACCACTGAGTACATAGCGCTCGGCTATCTTCAGCAGTCCATTGAAAATGAATTAACAGTCCCCGGCATCTGCGAGCAGTGCTCCCTTTCAATCTTCTCACTTGCGCAGTGAACCCGCATAAGGAAGAGAGAAGAGCACAAGACAGAGGCAGATACAAGAGACAGGCACATAGACAGACCTCAAAATTCAATATATTTTTACCATTGCTTATTAAATACAGGTTTGTCACACTTCAAAATTTGGTTCAACTTTTCATTCTCCTCTATCACGTCTTCAACTCTTGCTTTGAAATTTTCATTTCCTCCTAATCATGAAGGGGAGATAAAAAAGATATAAGAAAATAAACTAAAAGCTGAAGTAACACACAAGATGCAATGCTGCAGAGACGCACTTCCCTAAGGGCAGTACGGTTGTTTCCATGTGGCATGAGCTGCAAGTTGCAGCAAACTGCTAGGGTTTAGCGGCTAGCACAGATACTGCTTATTAAAGCCCTTAAAACTTGCTGTTCACTTCTGGGATGAGCGGCTGCAACTGCACCATCTGAGAATATATCTTGAGGGTTGAGTTTACCATGGCGGTCTAGTACTGCTCCGCAAAACTTTAAGACAATTTGCATGTCCAAAATTTATTCTCCCCTCCCCCAATTGCCATTTCTTGGTAGTCGTGCTGCATGAAATACGGCATTGTCATCACTAACTACACAATAAGCGCTGCAATGAAGTCCCAGTGCCGCCCTGGAGAGGGAGCACAGCTGGCTAATGATAGCCAAACTCCTGCTCTAAAAGCAGGGATCTGAGGAACATCTGATCCCAGCAACTTAAAGGGAATCTGTCACCTACTATTAGCCTTATGAGATAAGCTTATGGGCTAAAAGTAGGTGACCTGCTGAGTCCGGGGAAGTAAGCGTCATACTTACCTGCCCCATCATTCCCCAAGTGTCAGCGCTGTAAGCTTCCACTCAGTGCATTGAATGGTGCTGCTATGTAGTCTGCCCATTCTAATTTTACAACAGGCGGACTACTTAGCGTGCCGCTCAATGCACCAAGTGGTGGTTTCCAGCACTCATACCAGGGTAATGATGGGGCAGGCAGGTATAACCCTTACATCCCCAGACTCAGCCGCTCACCTACATTTAGCTCAAAAGCTTAGCTCATAGGGCTAAAAGTAGGTGACAGAGTCTCTTTAACTTCTTGATGGCCACTGTCAAGAGAGGCTCTTGCATGATCAAACGGAAACTCTAACGAGGGACTCCAGTGACACAATCATGCAGGAAGCCCTAGGAGCCTTGAAAGGCCCTCGTGGTCTCTGTACACTAAGGGCTCATTCATATGCGCGTATCTAGTTTTAATCCTTCAATATGCAAGGTGTCACTGACCAAAACTGTGCATATTCCCTGCCTATGGCATCTTTTGCTAGTGTATTCATTGCGCTTTTCACACGCATAAAAAAAGAAGCAAAATGTCCCATTTTTTTATGCAAAAATATCCAGTGAATGAGCGTGTATCATGTGCAGTCACTGCGTATTTACATAATCCCATTGGTTTTAATGGGCAATTTTGGTCCATAATAACTACCAAAATAGGATATACGGTTTAGTTTTTTACGCCCCCGAAAAACACCTGTCTGCAAACACCAATACAAATAAATGGGGTTTCTGCTCTCCATATTACATGAGTAAAAAAATACAAGCGTAATACAGATTGCAAGTACGCCCGTGTGAATGAGCTCTTCGCCAGCTCTTTGGGCATACTAAGTGTTGTCTTAAGAACAGTCTGTGTCATAGTGACGCAGACCATAATGCATACAGTCACCGTGGCAGAAACAAACATTCCTTAATGAAATACACCTCACCGAAAGGAACTTATTAAAATATAACGTTTATTAGATATACATTAAAATTGGCGTATCTACATGTATTATTTATTAGGTGACCACAAGTCACTGATTGTGATAGAGAGTATTCGGTCTCAGTTAAGATAACAAAAGTACTAGTCCCTTCCTGTTCACCCATATCATTTGCTAATACAAGTAAGTACTGGGTATATTCAGGATACCATTATATCTGATCTAGTTTATCAGCAGATGAAACAAGGACATCAATAATCCATTCTGCTGATTGCTCTTCAGGCCTCCCTCACACAGGGCGTTTGCAGAAACGCAGCGTTTTTCAACGCTGCGTTACTGCAGATTCCGCCCCGTTTCAGCAGCGCTGGCATACTTTATGCCAGCGTTTCGGCTGCGTTTTCAGCTCGGCTGAAAACGCAGCCAAGAATGCTGAAAATAAAAAAAAAAGTAATACTCACCTAGCCGCTGCAGTCCGGGTCACGGCCGCTGGTCTCTGCCGCTGATCCGGGCTTCCTCGGCACTCCCAAGTCTATTGACGGAGGCCAGGTTTGAGAACCCGGCCTCTGGCAATAGAGTGCTGTGATTGGTTATCGGTGCTGGCTCGATGCCCAATCACAGCCCATCATTGACTGTCTCAGCCAATCAGGGCTTGCTGGCGCTGATTGGCTGAAACAGTCAATGAAGGGCTGTGATTGAGCATCGAGCGTGCCGATAACCAATCACAGCACTCTATAGCCGGAGGCGGGGTTCTCAAACCTGCCCTCCAGCAATAGACTTGGGAGAGTTGGAGAAGCCCGAATCAGCGGCAGAGACCCGGACTGCAGCGGCTAGGTGAATATTAACTTTCTTCTTTTCTGTCTACCTAGCTGGGGCAGATTTTCGGGGTAGGGCTTCTATTGCAAGCCCTCACCCCGAAAATCGGCGAGCGGTTAACGCTGCCAAAAATGCGGCACCAAGTGTTGCCGCGTTTTCAGCAGTGCTAAAACCGCTGCCCATTCATTTCAATGGGCGACGCAGGGCTGAAAACGCCCAAAAATAGAACTTGCATCGCTGTCAAAGCGCAGCGTTGCAAGGCGCTGCGTTTTCAGCCCTGTGTGAGCAGCCCCATTGAAATTAATGGGAGTGTTGTACAGCGTTTAGCGCTGGGCTGAAAAGGCAGCGCTAAACGCTGCACAAAACGCCCTGTGTGAGGGAGGTCTCAGGGTGCATTCACACGAACGTATATCGGCTCGGTTTTCACGCCGAGACGATATACGTTGTCCTTGTGTGCAGCATCCCCCGGGGGGGATGGGAGAGCCAGGAGCAGGAACTTAGCTCCTGCCCCCTCTCTGCCTCCTCTCCACCCCTGTGCACTATTTGCAATGGGGAGAGGCGGGGCAGGGGCAGGGCTAATTCTCTGAACTTAGCCCCGCCCCGCCCCACCTCCTTTCATTGCAAATAGTGTAGAGGGGCGGAGAGGAGGCAGAGAGGGGGCGGGAGCTCAGTTCCTGCTCCTGGCTCTTCCACCCCCCCCCCCCCTGCACATGAGGAGGACGTATATCGGCTCGGTGTGAAAACCGAACTGATATACATTCGTGTGAATGCACCCTCACTCTGGAGCTTAATACCATTTAAACACTATGCTCTTCTCTTAGGTGCTTCAATACCATTCAGACATTATTTAGGTAGCTCTTCACTTAGGAGCCTGGTATATTTGCCTAGTAGCTCTTTACTTAGGAGCTTGATGTATCCGCCTATACATAGAGATAGCATGTAGCCTTTGCGGGTATGATAGATGTGTCAGAGATGATAAGTCTACCTTAAAACAGGGTTTAAATACCCATGTCTCTGTCTCCGCCCCCTCACCTGTGGGCTCGTGTCCTCCCTCCAATGAGAGACCAGCTCCACTAAACACCTCCTGCCGCAGTCTTAAGATGATCAGCAGAACCACGCATGCGCACTCGCTATGTATTAATACGGTGCCAGGCATTGGCCTCTTATGCTGAAGTCTCGCGATGATCGACAAGACCGCACATGCACACTCGCTAAATTGGTCTATGGCGCACAGCAACTATCACTATATACACAGGGTAGCGCTACAGGACACATGGCTGAGGCAACCACACAGCGTGATTCTGGACACACGTCTGTGTGGAAGCATTATGGTTAGAAGGCAATCCTGTACTACCCCTAGGGGCAGATCATATATAATATCCTGATGCGAGACCAGGCCATAAAACTGTTGCTTATGTAAAAGCAAACATGGTAAGGCATAGGTGTAGAACATGCTGTCATTATAGGGACATAAGTTTTACAGGTGCTGCAATAACAGGTCCAAGTCGATTTAACATAATAGAATTGAAATGGATTCCAACTCCATTTAAACTTTTAATATCCTTTACTTCTTACAATAGTAAAATATTTTTAATTTTTAGCCTTCTAGTGGGAATTCAACTTGCAATCGTTTGATCGCTTATACCAGGGGTCCCCAACTCCAGTCCTCAAGGACCACCAACGGGTCATGTTTTCAGGATATTCTATGATGAGTACACCTGTGGCAATGTCTGAGGCACTAACAATAATTACATCACCTGTGCAATTCTGAGGAAATCCTGAAATAATGACCTGTTGCCGGTCCCTGAGGACTGGAGTTGGGGAACACAGGCTTATACCATATACTGCGGTACCTTAGTAAGAGAGAAAAAAAACAACTAAAAATAAGTTTTAAAAAATGTAACTATTGTAAGAATTAACCCCTTGAGTGGCACGCCCGGAAATTTTCCGGGACGAGCTCCACTGCTCATAGTGACATAGCCCGGAAGATTTCCGGGCTATGTATCACTATGGGAGCTGCAGAGCACAATGCCACAAGCTGTGACAGTGTGCTCTGCCTGCACAGTCCCACAGAGAACAAAGCAAGGGCTTTGGAAAACCAGCAGAAGATATTGCCGGCATATCGGCAACCTCCTGCTTTGTTTACAGGTTGCCATAGAGACCATCGGCTTGTCAGAAGCAAGCCGTTGGTCTCTGTGGCAGGGAGAGCTGGTTGTTAGCTGTCAGAGGACAGCTAGGTACTAGCTCTTACAGCAGAGATCAGAGAAAACCTCCGATCTCTGCTGTGTTAACCCTTTACATGCTGCAGTCTATGTGACTGCAGCATGTAAAGGGCTGTCACTGCAGCATGTAAAGGGCTGTCACCATCGGACCCCCGGAATGTGATCAGGGGGTTCTGATGGGTCCCTGTGGAAGTCCCCTAAAGGGACAAAAAAAAAAAAAAAAGTTAAAAGAAAAAAAAAATGTTAAAAAATTATTTAAAAAAAAATTATAAAAACACTTGTCTCCCTTTACTTTGTAAAAAATCAAAACTACAATCACACATGTGGTATCCGTGCATCGTAATGACCCAGAGAAGGAAGTTAATACATTATTTAACCCCTTAATGACATGGCCCCTTTTTTTCTTTTTTCCCCATTTCTTTTTTTCCTCCCTCCTGTTTAAAAAATCACAACTTGTCCCGCAAACAACAAGCCCTTATATGGCCATGTCAATGGAAAAATGAAAAAGTTATGGCTCTTGAGACGCAACTGCAAAATTAGTTGAAATTCAATGAGTAGACCATTTTAAAAAACCTGCCCTGGTGGGCACGACAGGGTGGTAAGAAACCCGCCACTCAAGGGGTTAAAGGACATTAACAATTTTTTGTACAAAAACCTTTCCCTCTATTATATATAAGAAAAGCAGCTGCAAAAAACTGAGATTGAAAAAAAAAGAGAAATGATTTATAACAACAAAAGTTTATGATATTTCTGCAGGAAATCTATTAAGGCATGCCGCGATCCCCCGGCTACCATGACAGCAAGACGACATCTCGTGATCTAATTATGAAGGGCCGTTTGGGACCTGCAATCGCTAATTGGGAAATTTAAATGCTGCTGTCAGAATATAAAGCAGCAAACAGAGGGTTAACAGCCGTGGTCAGTGTGAGCTTCAGCTTCAGTCATGTATGAAGCAGGCTTGGCTCTCGAGCCTGCAGAATATTAACCCGGTCCACATAAGGTGTACGCCCTGAGACATGAAGTGGTTAAAAGAGTACCTGTCATGTCCTCGCATCAGTGGGGCCAAATGCAGAACTTTACAGCCGCAGCCCTGTTAACTCCACAAATGCTGATCTTGTATTGACACTCACCCCTGTTGCCTCATAGATATTCTTCTTAGATTTGGCTTCCGATGCGCTCAATGTGTCAAGTGGGCGGTCTACATGGCTTACTGTTAATAAAATCAAACCACACCCTTCAACATCAAGTGGTAGAGACCGCCCACCTGACACATTCACAGCGCATGGAGATAAATCTAAGAAATACCTGTACTGGGGAATGTGGGTAAATAAACAGAAATACATTTTTAGGGTCAGCATGGCCGCACAGCTCAGTATCTGGATAAAAGCAATTGCATGAAAGTAAATAAACAGTCATAAAAAGTAAAAGTTTTAGCTCCTCCCATGGATCGGATCCATGAGCTGAACCTACCTGCGTCGGAAGAAGAGCTATATTTCGACAGCGGCGACTCTACGGAGTCGACAGCAGTACGGAGGTTGAAGTAGGGGTTGGGGCAGCAGGGCCAAGTAGTGCCGTGCCTCCCACTATGTGGAATTCCACAGCTTTATTTTCACCCGAAATACCCCAATTTACAGCAACTCTAGGCATTAATGTGAATGTTACTAATTTGGCCAGCCTAAATTTTTTTACCTTTATTAGTGACAACGTTCTGGACTTGTCCTGGAGGCAGGGTACTTCCCGCAACAGGGTGTAAACTTATGTCCTGGGGATAGTGCGAGATCAGAAGAGATCTCAAGCTATTCAGCAGTGGGAGTCGGCTGTCACTGTTAGCGGGGCTTCTGCTGCTGTTAACCCCTTTCCCTGTCATGATCTATGTAGATCGCGGCGTGGAAAAGCTTCACAGAGGGAGCGCGCTCCCTCTGTTATGTTATCGGGCTCTCGAGATGTAATTGCAGAAAGCTCGGCTGGTTGCTATGGTAACAGAATGCCACCTATAGGCATCCTGTATTACCCCTGCCTATGATCGCTGTAATAATCATTGAATGGCTGTGATTGGTTCATCGAGCGCTGGCTCTGATTGGCTTTACGGAAGTGCTGGGGAGCTTCAGGGGAAAAGACACGCAGGAGATTACAGCGCCTCTTAGGTGATGTATTATTATTATTCTTTTGTGTTTTTGATGCAGCTAGGGCTCATTTTAGGGCTTTGACAGGAGGATTTCCTGCTGTAAAAGTTGCATCGCACCATACAAAAAACGTGTTTTGTTCAATACAATAGAAAGGAAGGTTCCATAGGGAAACATGGGCTACAAAAAAATAGAGAGAGAGCATGCCGCAATTTTGTAGTCTTGTAATGTCGCAGGCTACAAAATATCAAAGGAAAGAATGTTGCATTGCGACAAATTCGCGCAATAAAGTCACGAGTCTGGATGCGGCCCTAAACTACAGTATCATAAATACACATCAGCTCTGTAGACTTCAACACTTTCCAATCCACTGTCTGACGTCCAAAGACATTCTGATTAAAGGCTGTACAGCTCCGATGTCAGAAGACGTCCGGCAGGGCATTCTTACTGTAGATTACTGGCCACTCTGTTGTCGGGGGGCTCTCCAGCATATCACATATCACAGTACTGGTTCTAGCCAGCAGATGGCGCCATTGTATAATGGCAGAAAGAGAAAGCCCCCTAGGAAATCCTGAATCTAAAATTGGATTGAAAAGGGTTAAAGCCCCAGGGTCTTGAAGTGTGACAGTTCACAGCTATTGGAAGTAGCCAAGGGGCTGCAGCTGTAAGGGGGACGAAAGAGGGAGGGGGCGCGTGATGTGCGGCCCCCAATCACGCAATCACTATTATTCAATGGATAATGGCGATCTCATGAAAGTGGATCCGATCTATTCATCTATGGCCTCCGCAAACTCTTGCGGACCTGCCGCTGGCTTCTGCGCATGCATGTCACTGGCAAAATGTCAGGCGCATGCGTAGAAACTGTGAAAGCCATGGAAATTTGAAATCTCCCTTCTCCCAAAGCCTGGAGATTTCAGGGCGGGATATGGTATCCAGTCACGTGATCATGTAAATGTTAAAGTTCACCTCCCATCACGGATCTGATCCATGAGGGATAAAATTACTTACCTAAGGCCCCCGGATTTGTCCCCCAGTGGGTTATTTATCCACAGACCTTTATCTGGCTTCTGCCCATCAGAAAAATGGCGGATATAAGTAGATTTAACCCCTGAAGCAGTAAGCGGGGTGCGGTGAGCAGTCCACGGTCATGTGATCGTCCTTATTCTTTGGTATTATCCATATGTAAAATTTATACATTACTAGCGTACCCGTCGCGCGTTGCTGCGAAGACTCTGCAAATCTAGCCCACACACTTGCAGCGATTGTCCTTGTGCTGTTGATGGTCAATGCAAAAGCGAGTCGCACCGGAAACGGTAAACGTCTGAATTCAAATGGCATATCTGTTGGGATAATTGGAATCCGTGGCAACAGGACATTTTCCCCTTGAATTTCCTATTCAAAATTGTAGCTACGATGACATTGTTCATCATCTTTTTCACTGAAAGTCTTGTACCGTTGCAAAGTCGTGGTGGATGGATGTTTCGGAGAAGAATGATAGGCATGCCTATTTTCAATGTTAAAATGTGCGGTGGCATACCTGGAAAATCGAGTGAATTCAAGAATTCCGTTGGGTAATTGACAGCTTCATCTTGATTCATCACAGTATCGATGGACTTATACGTTGTCGCTTCGCCTGGTATTCCGTTTTGAATGCTGAAATTGATGGCATTGACATCGTTGTTGGTAGCTGCTAATATAGCTCGTGCGCTGAGCCACTGATGATTTTGGTAATTCCGCGCAATATTTGGGAACACCTTTTGGATCAATTCGTCTTTGGTTGATGTCATCTTTCCAAAGTTTGTTGGCAATGTGATACATTGTGTAGATCTGTCGATAGGCATTTTCCCATTTCCAATATCCAGCAATTGTTTTGCGAAGCGTTCGGCGGATGCATCATTTTGTAGTTGAACACGCATATTGGTTTTCAAAGTCAATTTCTTTACATGTCGCCATAGAACTGACAGCCTTAATGACATCACAATGCAGCTTTATAGAACATGTTGGGGCATGTTCAAGGGCGTCCGATGTTGATGACATCAGTGATGACATCACAATAGCAGGTGGCTTACTTATTCGATCTACGTGGGGGGGGGTCGTAACTTTCGACGACGCTCGCGCGCCATTTATCGTAGGATAGTTGTACTATGCCTATAATCTTCCCAGGAGTGTACTCAACAACTTCCCAAAGTTTCATGGCGATCGGATGAATGGTGTAGTAGCGCATAAAGGACAAACAGACAGACACGCACGCAGACAGACATACATTCATTTTTATATATATAGATAACTATATATAAAAAATTATTTAGATCGCTACCTGCAATGCCTACATAATTTACAATAAGCCCCCGGGAATGCTTACTCTCCTGCAGTTCCAGGAGCAGCTTGTTGAGTGCCTTCTGTTTGAGACCACCGCACCTCAGCAAGGATACGAGACTGAGGAGTTGCAAAGGGTTACAGAGCGCCACTTTTTACACTCCATCCCTGCCACCATCAAGAAATTTTAAAAAAAAGGAGAAAAACAAAACAAAAAAAAGGCAAAATTTACATGTTTTCTCTCTCTGCTCTCAGAGAAAAAAAAAAAAGTTTTACAAATACATTATATGTATAAAAAATGGTACAAATAAAATCTACTGGAATTTGAACTTCATGTAAAGTCAATGCGTGCTAGTAAATTACAACTCACCTTAACTGCCAGGATCACAATATCCTTCTCAGTAATTGTATCTTCATATGTGGGTAACAAAGCTGACAAATATTTCATCTCCTGCTGCAAAGAAATACATGAGTTACTAAAAGCTAATTGGATTAAAATGTGCCAAATCTTACTTTTTGTGTCAGCCCCCTGGTAAAATATGGAGTTAAAGGGAACCTGTAATCACTTAGAAGCAGTATAAAAAGTCCGGCTGAGGTACGAGAAAGTGCTTTTTATACTTACTGTCCCTGGAAACTGGCACTCAATCTGCAATGGGCTCATCTCTGCAATTAGCGGGTGCATGCACACTCTTCTTTAGTGATGTGGGCACGCACTGACATCAGTGACATTGAGTCCAATGCGCAGACCGAGTGCCAGTTTCCAGGTCCAACAGCAAGGGAATCGGTTTCTTACCACCCTGTCGTGCCCACCAGGGCCGATCATTTAATTTCAACTAATTTTACAGTCGCATTACAAGAGCCATAACTTTTTCATTTTTCCATTTACTCGGCCATATGAGGGCTTGTTGTTTGCAGGACAAGTTGTACTTTTTGATGGCATCGTTTTTGGGTACATATAATGTATTGTATAACGGTTGTAAAAAAATATGTTGGGAGTAGAGATGAGCGAGCACCAAATTACTCAGGTGCTCGTTGCTCGAGTCGAACTTCCCGCGATGCTCGAGAGCTCGTTTCGAGTAACGAACCCCATTGAAGTCAATGGGGGACTCGAGCATTTTTGAATATGAGCGATACTCCGGATAGGTCTTCACTTGGGAAAAACCAGAAAACATCCAAAAGTCATGGAAACACTACAGAAACAGATAGGGCAGGGCTGGGGCAGCATGCAGGGCTACCTCTCAGACTCCCAGGTCCCCCTATTAAGCCACAATAGGGGCAAGAGTCGGCCCCCCCCCCCCAACAATCTTTACTTCGGACAAACCCTCTTTAGCAAGGCACATGTCTTCCTTGGCCCAAACCAGTGTCTCCGATAACTGTGGTAACACGAGAGAAAATACATGATGCGCATTGCTAATCCCCTGACCCCAAGCAGGAGGAGGAGGTGGCCTTACAGGGCCAAGAAACCATGACCAGGACCCGCTGTAGCCTGTGTGGGAAGTATGTGAGCTGGCGCTTGGTCAGGCTCGGCAGCAGCAAACACCTTGTGTGACCCAAGGTGCCGCGACTGACATAGCAATGGGAAAATCCATGTGCCCACACACTATTCATTCTGTGTAGGTGTCGGATAGCTCAATCGACACCGCAAGGGGAAAGCCATCTGCACTCTGCAGCCTACCCAAGTCAGTCAGTGTATTTGTGGCAGACAGGTCAAACACCGGTATGGGAAGTCTTTGTGCACCCACAGCATAGGCGAGCTGAAGGAACCCAAAGACAGTAATAAACATGTAGAAATCACAGTGCCCAAACATGGCAGACTTGCACTGCGCCGAGGACATAGGACTCTTCACACACCCTCAGCAATAGTGGGCATAGAGCGGACTCCGATGCTAGTACAGCTGTGAACGTCTCATTAATGCAGTAACGCTGCTCTTCTTTGGCCGAAACCAGTGTCTCAGATAACTGTGGTAACACGGGAGAACATAAATGATGCCCAGTGCAGATCCCCTGAACAGGATCTCTTCTCTCTGCAGAAACCGTTGTGTCTACTGAAATGCCAAGAACAGGAAAGTAGCACAGATGTTCACAGGATTAGTGGGGATCCCAGCAAACCTGTTCCAATGTGACAAAATGATCTAAACCCCTGTAAGGCATTGTCCCACGAATAAACATTTCATTTCTGTGATAGATCCAGGAAAACGTGATATTTTTCCATGTGCAATTAATCATGTAAAACAAATGCTCCTGCGTCTAGAGCATTCTTGTTATGGCGCCCCTGCTGTGCTGTTGATTTACTGTAAGACATTAACTAGAGATGAGCGAATATACTCGTTTCGAGTAATTACTCGATCGAGCACCGCGATTTTCGTGTACTTCAGTACTCGGGTGAAAAGATTCGGGGGGCTCCGGGGGACGGGGGAAGACGTGATAGATTACATCATTTCTGTGATAGATCCAGGAAAACGTGACATTTTTCCATGTGCAATCAATCATTTAAAACAAATGCTCCTGCGTCTAGAGCATTCTGGTTATGGGGCCCCTGCTGTTCTGTTGATTTACTGTAAGACCATAACCTAATAGGTCTAGTTTTGGTGAAAAGCTGTTTCTTGTGCGATTGTCTAATTGGTCAACTTGCACAAAAGCAGGAATCACTCTGTCATCGGTGTACAAAAGAATGTAAGACAGCGCTAGTAAGTAGTGTCATCTTGATCAGGCAGGAAGTAATATAACCACCCTCTTCCCCGTTCCCCTCAGATTCCTTGACAGTATTTTGTCCCAGAACTGACGAACTATTCCAATTAAAAGAAATGTTCTGTTTGTGTTACTATTGTGGGACAACTTACTCCATGATGGAAAAAAATACATCCATGGGAGGGCAATCTTATGATCTGTTCACAATTACAATTTGGGGGCTTGGAGTCACTGCTGTCAATACAATGAGATCTGTAACAAAGACTGGTGCTGCATGCAGTCCTATTCTGGCCATCAAAATGACGCAATGTTGGAATCCATCGTATGGAGAGTGTGACGTAGAACCACTGCTTCCATTAACAGTGACAGAGGTGTGACCAGAGCATAAGGGGTACATTCACAAATAGTGGTTGAGGTATGGTTAAAGCCGCATCTGAAAAAAAACACAAGGTTTTATAATGTGGTTATTCGAAACACGTTTATTTTTTTACAATTGAAAACATAAAATAAATATGGCTCACCTGTAAAAAAAAACATGCGGCTAATTACCATCTCATAGAAGCACGGCAAGACCGTATATGGTTTTTCAAATGCAGCTTTTACTGCACCTGAACAGCTCTCTATGACTCTACCTTTAAATAGGCTGTGCCAAGTTATAAAGTTATCCCTTATACACAGGGGGTAATAGATGGGTGAGAATTTTATATTGGTGGGGGTCTAACTGTTGGGACCCTCACCGATCTGGAGAGCGGGGGTCCAGTCAGCCCCCAAGTGAATAGAACAGAGATTGCGCAGGCCTGTCGCCGCTTCATTAATTTCAGTGACAGCTCTAGAGATTACAGAGTTCAAGCGATTCAGCAATCTCCGATGCTATAATTGAAATGAATGGTACATTGGCGCATTTGCGCGACCCCCACCTCCATGTACTCAGGACTCACCATCAAGTATCACATAAGGGATGCCTTCACACAACCCCTTTAAAGAGAATCTGTCACCAACTTTTCACGTCCCTCTCTGAGAGCAGCACAAGGCAGTGAGCAGCAAACTCACTGATCACATTAATATACAGTATCTGCTTTGAGCATCTGTGCAATATTTTGCCAGAAACTTGCATTTTATCAGTATCAGCAAATACATAGAGGCCTACCAGGATAAATCCTCAATCTTCATAATAGCTCCACCCACTGATTGACTGCTCTCTGCCTATTACTATGCATAGAAAGATAGGTGTCAAACAGTGGCTACAAGGCAGGGTGGACATAGCTAGCTGCAGATCAGGAACATAGAGGGCTACTTCCCTGTAATCCTTTGTGTCTAGTTGCTTTTAATAAAGTTCAAGTTTCTCCTGAACTACTGCACAAATACACACAGCAGATGTATCACTGCAATCAGTGTGACTGTGATTAACTTATACTGCTGTGATAGGGCTGTGAGAAGATGGTGATAGATTATCTTTAAAGGAACACAATTGTGATAGGTGTTAGACAGTGACGTTGTTTTGTGCGTGGAGTGTTTTGTGAATCATACACTCAGTTAGTTTTTTATTGGAGCGGGCACATAGTTATTCGGTCAATAAACCTAATTGATGAGGATGAAAATGATAACTAATGCCAACCTGCTGGACTTTTTCACTGCTTCTACTTCAGCTTCAAGGATCTTGTTGTCACCAAAATGGCGGACGCATGCGCAAAAGCAGCGGGTTGCCAGGGTATTTTAAAATCTCCCTGCCCCTGGCTACCAAGCATAGCCAAAAGCCTGAAGATTTCACGGGAGGCCACAGTACGTGGTCCCTGGTCACCTGATCGCCACTATCCAATGGATAAAGGCGCTCACGTAAAAGTAAAAAAGGAGTTAAAAATTCATCTCTCGTCACAGATTCCAATCCGTGAGAGGAGGTGAAATTACTTACCTTAGGCTTTTGGCTATGTCCTCCAATGAAACCTTTATGTGTGGACTTTTAGCATGCGCCTGTTGGCAAAATGGTGGACATAATCATAGAAGCTGGGGAGGGCCCATGAAATTTAAAATCTCCTCGCTTTTAGCTACATAAGGTAGCTGAGAGCCTGGAACATTGACCGAGGCCCATGGTGAGCTGTCTCTAGGCACGTGATTGCCATTATCCAATGGATAATGACGAATATGTAAAAGTAAAAAAAAGAGTTGAAGTTTTATACTTTCGGTTTGGGCCCTGTTGTGCATCCAGACATAAGATTAGAGCAACAATGAGCATGTTTCTGAACACAGGACAAACAGGGGTATCCATTTTGGGGTGAAAGTCTTCATTCATATGTGTGCTGTACAAAAAAAACCTGTTTTTAAAATAACATAATTGCCCAAAAAAATGAAAAATCATAATTTTTTCCTTCTGCTTTGCTTAATTTTATTCAAAAACTATGGGGTCAAAATGTGCAGTACACCCCTGGATGAATTTGTTACGGGTTCTAGCTTTCAAAATTGGGTCATTTGTGGGCATTCTCAATCGTTTTGACCGCTCAGGGGCTCTACAAGTGTGCTATAGGGCCTAAAACACCTTCAAGTAAAATCTCAGTTCTGAAAGCCACTGGCTGCTCCTTTGATTTTGGGCTCCGTTGTGCACCCAGAAATAAGATGCGGGCCTTTGTGAGTGTGTTTCTGAACACAGGACAAACAGGGGTATCCATTTTGGGGTGCAAATCCTCTTTTCTCTGTTTTTGCTATAGAAAAAAAATATGTTTTTAAAATGACATATTTACAAAAATATGAAAATTAAATTTTTTTCTTATCTAAAATTCCTTAACTCCTGAAAAAAAACTGCGGGGTCAAAATACTCATGACACCCCTCAGTGAATATATTAAGGGGTATAGTCAGGCATAACTTAAGCCTCCTGAGTCCCAATCCAAACCTGTAACAGGGGACCCAACTATAATGCTTTATTCATAGTATTGGGCTCCCTACATAGAGAAAAGAGGCCTTATGGGCTACCTAAGGCTCTGTCACTGAGGCACAAACCAGGCTTCATCACTAAGAGGTTAAACATGGGGTAAAAAGGGCTAAATGAAGGGAAATTGAAGTTTTGCTCCCCATCATGCTGTAAGAGTTGGCCATTGATTTTGTATTACACTTGCTGTCCTGCTCCTGATAATGCACAGGCACAGTAGCAGTGCCCACATGATCAGAGAGCCTCAACTGCATGGCACAGGCAAGGATAGTTGATGATGTTGAGCTGCTGAAAACGTACATACATTATATATGTATGCACATACATGTAGGCATGTTGGGGCATGTTCCTCAAGACAGATGATGACATCACAATGGCTGCTGACATCACAATGGCTGCTGACATCACAATGGCACGAGGCTTCTTATACGGGTGCATGGCTTAGAATCCTTGCATTCACTTGCTGCAGCCAGCAGAGAATAAGTGAGAGCGACTATCCTTACGGATTTCTAGACTTAATTTTTTGCCTTTGTGATAAAATGAAGGCAAAAAAGAAGACAAACCATTTACTGGAAGAAGCTGATATGATCGAGCAGATTCCAGAAGAGAAGAATGATGGCCGTCTAGGCCAGGATGAG
Organism: Eleutherodactylus coqui; assembly: GCF_035609145.1. Taxonomy (NCBI): domain Eukaryota; kingdom Metazoa; phylum Chordata; class Amphibia; order Anura; family Eleutherodactylidae; genus Eleutherodactylus; species Eleutherodactylus coqui. The sequence goes on along the minus strand of NW_027102529.1, from coordinate 62,130 downwards.
GCGATTAAAGCTAAGAAACCAAGAAAGAACCGGTTCTTTGCACGCCTGCGAAAAGCCTGGGCGAGGATTACTAGGCTTATGGGGAGCTGCTGCACTTCTATCCAAGAAGAGAGAAGTGCCAAAGAACTCCCAAATCCCAGTGGGTTAAACATGGAGGAACTCCCAGGTCCTTCCGGGATAAAAATGGAGAATGAACTCCCAAATCCCAGCGGGATATTTATGGTGGAGGAACCTTCAGATCCTAGCAACATCAACATGGAGGAGGAACTCCCAGAGCGAAAAACCTGGGCGAGGATTACTAGGTTTATGGGGAGCTGCTGCACTTCTATCCAAGAAGAGAGAAGTGTCGAAAAACTCCCAGAACCCAGTGGGTTAAACATGGAGGAACTCCTAGGTTCTTGCGGGATAAAAATGAAGGAGGAACTCCCAAATCCCACTGGGTTAAACATGGAGGAACTCCCAGGTCCTTCCGGGATAAAAATGGAGAAAGAACTCCCAAATCCCAGCGGGATATTTATGGTGGAGGAACCATCAGATCCCAGCAACATCAACATGGAGGAGGAACTCCCAGAGCGAAAAACCTAGGCGAGGATTACTAGGTTTATGGGGAGGTGCTGCACTTCTATCCAAGAAGAGAGAAGTGTCGAAAAACTCCCAGAACCCAGTGGGTTAAACATGGAGGAACTCCCAGGTTCTTGCGGGATAAAAAGGGAGGAGGAACTCCCAAATCCCACTGGGTTAAACATGGAGGAACTCCCAGGTCCTTCCGGGATAAAAATGGAGAAAGAACTCCCAAATCCCAGCGGGATATTTATGGTGGAGGAACCATCAGATCCCAGCAACATCAACATGGAGGAGGAACTCCCAGAGCGAAAAACCTGGGCGAGGATTACTAGGTTTATGGGGAGGTGCTGCACTTCTATCCAAGAAGAGAGAAGTGTCGAAAAACTCCCAGAACCCAGTGGGTTAAACATGGAGGAACTCCCAGGTTCTTGCGGGATAAAAAGGGAGGAGGAACTCCCTAATCCCACTGGGTTAAACATGGAGGAACTCCCAGGTTCTTGCGGGATAAAAATGGAGGAGGAACTCCAAAATCCCAGCGGGATAATTATGGAGGAGGAACCTTCAGATCCCAGCATCATCAACATGGAGGAGGAACTCCCAGAGCCCAGTATGATCAAAATAGAGGACAGCAAAGGTAGGATATCATGTACCTTCTCATATAATAGAAAACTATGGTTTTAGTTACAGCCCCCCATTGTTACTGCCAATCATAGATTAATTGATATATTTGGCAAGTTGTATATATTCAAAAAGCAATTAGCTGCCAGGGGTAGTTTTGTACAGCTAGGGACCCCCGGTGGCAACAATCCTTGTGGTGGAATTTAGTTTTTAGATATTTTTATGAAGGATAGAGTAAAATGTTTGTTAACATACATATAATTAGCTGCCAGGGTTAGTTTTGTGCAAGTAGGGCAACACAGTGAAACCAATCCTTGTTGTGGCACTTAGTTTTTATATGTTTTTATGAAGGATAAATTAGAATTTTAAAGTTAACATATGCAGCTGTGGTTTTGGGCTTGCCAGGAGATCTGTCCTTCTTTAACATTTTAGTAAAACTGCCAATGCATGGACTTATACCAATGTAGATGTAGGGGGGTGGGCACAGTACAGCTTATTTATGTAGAATTATATGGCAACTACCATTCCCATACATGGCTGTCCAGGAATATTTGAGTCCATCAGAGCATGAGCTGCTCTTACATGGCAATCACACTTGATGCCCTAATAGGACATATAGACAGGAGTAGTTTTCAAAAAGCATCCCTTTAAAATACAAGTACTTTGGTGAGGTCTTCTTTTCTGAAGTTCTCAAAACATGTATTCCATCATTCCTTAGTTATATCTCCTTTATTACCCATAATGTATAAAGGTTTTTAGGTTTTAAAATGTGACTTTTTATCCTATTTTTATAGACACGTCCTTTACAGCTAAAGTGTTAGCTGAAGTAAAGGTAGAAAATGTGGAGGAAAATCATAACATTCCTACCGACAATGACCTGATCCACAGCCAGGATTATCTGTACATCCAGTACCATACTAGTCAGCAGGAAATACTGGCAGAGTACAATCAATATATTTATTATGATGAGATCCAGATCACAGAGGATCTGCACATCCAGGACTATATTAGTCAGCAGGAAATACTGACAGAGTACAATGAATATATTTATGACCAGATCCAGATCACAGAGGATCTGCACATCCAGGACTATACTAGTCAGCAGGAAATACTGACAGATTACAATGAATATATTTATGACCAGATCCAGATCCCAGAGGATCTGCACATCCAGGACTATACTAGTCAGCAAGAAATACTGACAGATAACAATGAATATATTTATGACCAGATCCAGATCCCAGAGGATCTGCACATCCAGGACTATACTAGTCAGCAGGAAATACTGACAGAGTACAATGAATATACTTATGACCAGATCCAGATCACAGAGGATCTGCACATCCAGGACTATACTAGTCAGCAAGAAATACTGACAGATTACAATGAATATATTTATGACCAGATCCAGATCCCAGAGGATCTGCACATCCAGGACTATACTAGTCAGCAGGAAATACTGACAGAGTACAATGAATATACTTATGACCAGATCCAGATCACAGAGGATCTGCACATCCAGGACTATGATACAGAGGATGAAGAAAAACAGCATGGGGAAGAACCGGAGTGTAAAGGAAAAAAAGAGATACAAGAGGAGCTCTACATATCCATCCCAGATATCCTCTACAAACATAAAGCCTTTCAGAGTGGCAGTAGCCATGATGAGGAACCCTCCACAAGCATGGAGAAACGTGTGCAACCTGACGAGAAAACACTTTCCACAGTACCCCTAACATTAGAGTGTTTTACATTCCATCAAGCACTGGGAGAAGGGGGCTTTGCAAAAGTCTTCTTGGCAAGTGATAAAATCCGCAAAGAATGTGTTGCCATTAAAGTGTTAAGCAAATGTTTGTTCATAGAGGATGAGCACAGTTTCGTAGAGCGCAAAATCTTAGAACTATCTCACGAAAGCCCATACCTGATTCATGGCCTGGCCGCCTTCCACACAGAAAAAATGATGTACTACGTATTGGAATTGGCCACCAAAGGGGACATTTTTAATTTTATTTTTGGCAAGAATGTGTTTCCTGATAACCCCACAATAACATTCATTATGGCAGAAGTGATCTGTGGCACTCAGTTCCTGCACAAGAAAAACATCATACATCGGGACCTGAAGCCAGAAAACGTACTTGTGACCGCAGACGGCCATATAAAAATAACAGACTTTGGCCTGTCTTTAATGAGTGTGTATGAGAGGACCAAAGCAGAATTTGGAGGCACACCTGGATATATGGCCCCAGAAATGGTGAGGAAGCAGGAACATGGACGAGGGGCAGATTATTTTGCCATAGGTGTGATTCTGTATAACCTGTTCACAATGAAGTCCCCTTTTCCTGGAGATGATGATGAAGTTCAGCACTCCGTCCTCCACCATACTCCACTCTACCCAGAGTACCTGACTCCTGAAACAGTGGACATTTTACAAGGGCTGCTGTGTAAGGATCAGGACTATCGGCTAGGAGTAATAGGAGACATTAAGAAGCATCCATTTTTTTCTGACATCAAGTGGGAAGATGTGGAAGCCAGAAGAATGGAACCACCAGCATTCATGACAGAAGATTTTGTTGACCTGAATATGGATCAAACTCTGGACTACATGGAAATGCCAGACATTGAAATACCTGAAGACCAGAAAATATTCACAGAGTTCAGCTTTGTATGTCCAGATTGGTCACAAGACTATCATCCCGTCAACAATGAGGCCACTCAATAAGTGGTCAACAAGCAAAGCTGGTTGACGACCTACTCAAACCAGCAAAGACAATGAAATCCCATCCATATTCTCCTTTTTTTTTTTACATCCATATTCTCCTACTACTTTCCACAAACCCTGCCCCCACTAACATTAAACCAGACTTTCCTATATACCGGACCTGACAGCCCTATTGAACATCCACCACCTAACATCCACATAAATTTGACCTCAGATGACCCAGGGACTCATTCTGATCGCCATATTTGGGGTCAGGGAGGAATTTTTTCCCCTAATAAGAGGGCAAACCAACAATCCTCAGGGGTTTTTCGCCTCCCTCTGGGTCAACATAGCAAGTAATTGCAGGTTGAAATCAAAGGGCTTCTTTCAACCTTACTTGCTATGTAAGCATCTGACATCTCATCTACAAGGTGGTGATGACTACAGAAGGAAGCTGCTAATGAAGGAAGCAGTTCCTTTTCCCATCTGACTTGACAAACAGAGGGCCCAAAGGCTGAATATGGAGTGTTGTAGGATTCCAGGAAAGCGACACCTCTGTGTGATCCAGGCCCGGCTTTCCAAAACACCACAAGAGTAAGCCAAGGCCTGAATAGCAGAATCATCAGCTCATTTCTATTTGCTGTATGATAATAACATCTTTCATGCATTGATAATAAATGTATAAAAACATCTATACAATCTATACAGAATTTGTCTTCATTATTCCCACATACAGTACAAGATGTTTGGCTGGAATTGGTACTGGAGTAAGAGGCGTTATCAACCAAGGAGCTGGCAACAAATATAATTCTTGCTCATAGAGGTGTCACAATTGCCATTTCAGTTCCAGAACTACTAAAGTCATACTATGTATGGCAGCATTACAGGACCCTACCTTGTTCTAATTAACAGCATGCATCCCATTAAATGTTCTCATTTGATGCCGCCTTCTTAATCCGTTTAGGACCAGCCACAGTAAATTTACCGTGGCTGGTCCTGGGCTTAGAGCACTGCCGATAGTAAAATTACGGCGGTGCTTTAAGTCTCCTGGCTCTGCAATCAGTTGTGACAGCTGATAACCCAGAGCAAAAGGCAGGAGGGGTTTTTAACGTCCGAAACAAATAGAGGAACCTATTCCTATACTTTATTTTAGTGGAAATATAAAAATAATTTTTAAAAAATTATAAATGTTAAAAAAATCATTTTTTTTTAGCTTTTTACCCCCAATAAGACTAAAAAACAGATAAAAAAGTCAGTGAAAAAGATATAAAAAATAGTCCTATATGTCACGGAAAAAAAACGCAGCAAAAATTATTTTGGTAGCTAAAGGAAAAAAAATAGAGCAGTAAAACCCCCACATGGGTAAAATCCCTAAAAAGTGTCTGGTCCTTAAGGTACAAAACAACCTTGTCCTTAAGGGGTTAAATGGGTCATACCACAATACACTTATCACCTATCCAAAGTCTCACAGGTGAGACCACCACCATTTCCAAGAAAGGAGGTTTGGTGACCCACTCTTCTTGTCACTGTGGGCTCGTTGCAACCATCCGCAGGGACAGAAGATTAAATGGAGCAGTGGTCGCACATGCGCGGTTCCATTCATTTCAATGGGGCTGATGAAAACCACTGAGTACATAGCGCTCGGCTATCTTCAGCAGTCCATTGAAAATGAATTAACAGTCCCCGGCATCTGCGAGCAGTGCTCCCTTTCAATCTTCTCACTTGCGCAGTGAACCCGCATAAGGAAGAGAGAAGAGCACAAGACAGAGGCAGATACAAGAGACAGGCACATAGACAGACCTCAAAATTCAATATATTTTTACCATTGCTTATTAAATACAGGTTTGTCACACTTCAAAATTTGGTTCAACTTTTCATTCTCCTCTATCACGTCTTCAACTCTTGCTTTGAAATTTTCATTTCCTCCTAATCATGAAGGGGAGATAAAAAAGATATAAGAAAATAAACTAAAAGCTGAAGTAACACACAAGATGCAATGCTGCAGAGACGCACTTCCCTAAGGGCAGTACGGTTGTTTCCATGTGGCATGAGCTGCAAGTTGCAGCAAACTGCTAGGGTTTAGCGGCTAGCACAGATACTGCTTATTAAAGCCCTTAAAACTTGCTGTTCACTTCTGGGATGAGCGGCTGCAACTGCACCATCTGAGAATATATCTTGAGGGTTGAGTTTACCATGGCGGTCTAGTACTGCTCCGCAAAACTTTAAGACAATTTGCATGTCCAAAATTTATTCTCCCCTCCCCCAATTGCCATTTCTTGGTAGTCGTGCTGCATGAAATACGGCATTGTCATCACTAACTACACAATAAGCGCTGCAATGAAGTCCCAGTGCCGCCCTGGAGAGGGAGCACAGCTGGCTAATGATAGCCAAACTCCTGCTCTAAAAGCAGGGATCTGAGGAACATCTGATCCCAGCAACTTAAAGGGAATCTGTCACCTACTATTAGCCTTATGAGATAAGCTTATGGGCTAAAAGTAGGTGACCTGCTGAGTCCGGGGAAGTAAGCGTCATACTTACCTGCCCCATCATTCCCCAAGTGTCAGCGCTGTAAGCTTCCACTCAGTGCATTGAATGGTGCTGCTATGTAGTCTGCCCATTCTAATTTTACAACAGGCGGACTACTTAGCGTGCCGCTCAATGCACCAAGTGGTGGTTTCCAGCACTCATACCAGGGTAATGATGGGGCAGGCAGGTATAACCCTTACATCCCCAGACTCAGCCGCTCACCTACATTTAGCTCAAAAGCTTAGCTCATAGGGCTAAAAGTAGGTGACAGAGTCTCTTTAACTTCTTGATGGCCACTGTCAAGAGAGGCTCTTGCATGATCAAACGGAAACTCTAACGAGGGACTCCAGTGACACAATCATGCAGGAAGCCCTAGGAGCCTTGAAAGGCCCTCGTGGTCTCTGTACACTAAGGGCTCATTCATATGCGCGTATCTAGTTTTAATCCTTCAATATGCAAGGTGTCACTGACCAAAACTGTGCATATTCCCTGCCTATGGCATCTTTTGCTAGTGTATTCATTGCGCTTTTCACACGCATAAAAAAAGAAGCAAAATGTCCCATTTTTTTATGCAAAAATATCCAGTGAATGAGCGTGTATCATGTGCAGTCACTGCGTATTTACATAATCCCATTGGTTTTAATGGGCAATTTTGGTCCATAATAACTACCAAAATAGGATATACGGTTTAGTTTTTTACGCCCCCGAAAAACACCTGTCTGCAAACACCAATACAAATAAATGGGGTTTCTGCTCTCCATATTACATGAGTAAAAAAATACAAGCGTAATACAGATTGCAAGTACGCCCGTGTGAATGAGCTCTTCGCCAGCTCTTTGGGCATACTAAGTGTTGTCTTAAGAACAGTCTGTGTCATAGTGACGCAGACCATAATGCATACAGTCACCGTGGCAGAAACAAACATTCCTTAATGAAATACACCTCACCGAAAGGAACTTATTAAAATATAACGTTTATTAGATATACATTAAAATTGGCGTATCTACATGTATTATTTATTAGGTGACCACAAGTCACTGATTGTGATAGAGAGTATTCGGTCTCAGTTAAGATAACAAAAGTACTAGTCCCTTCCTGTTCACCCATATCATTTGCTAATACAAGTAAGTACTGGGTATATTCAGGATACCATTATATCTGATCTAGTTTATCAGCAGATGAAACAAGGACATCAATAATCCATTCTGCTGATTGCTCTTCAGGCCTCCCTCACACAGGGCGTTTGCAGAAACGCAGCGTTTTTCAACGCTGCGTTACTGCAGATTCCGCCCCGTTTCAGCAGCGCTGGCATACTTTATGCCAGCGTTTCGGCTGCGTTTTCAGCTCGGCTGAAAAAGCAGCCAAGAATGCTGAAAATAAAAAAAAAAGTAATACTCACCTAGCCGCTGCAGTCCGGGTCACGGCCGCTGGTCTCTGCCGCTGATCCGGGCTTCCTCGGCACTCCCAAGTCTATTGACGGAGGCCAGGTTTGAGAACCCGGCCTCTGGCAATAGAGTGCTGTGATTGGTTATCGGTGCTGGCTCGATGCCCAATCACAGCCCATCATTGACTGTCTCAGCCAATCAGGGCTTGCTGGCGCTGATTGGCTGAAACAGTCAATGAAGGGCTGTGATTGAGCATCGAGCGTGCCGATAACCAATCACAGCACTCTATAGCCGGAGGCGGGGTTCTCAAACCTGCCCTCCAGCAATAGACTTGGGAGAGTTGGAGAAGCCCGAATCAGCGGCAGAGACCCGGACTGCAGCGGCTAGGTGAATATTAACTTTCTTCTTTTCTGTCTACCTAGCTGGGGCAGATTTTCGGGGTAGGGCTTCTATTGCAAGCCCTCACCCCGAAAATCGGCGAGCGGTTAACGCTGCCAAAAATGCGGCACCAAGTGTTGCCGCGTTTTCAGCAGTGCTAAAACCGCTGCCCATTCATTTCAATGGGCGACGCAGGGCTGAAAACGCCCAAAAATAGAACTTGCATCGCTGTCAAAGCGCAGCGTTGCAAGGCGCTGCGTTTTCAGCCCTGTGTGAGCAGCCCCATTGAAATTAATGGGAGTGTTGTACAGCGTTTAGCGCTGGGCTGAAAAGGCAGCGCTAAACGCTGCACAAAACGCCCTGTGTGAGGGAGGTCTCAGGGTGCATTCACACGAACGTATATCGGCTCGGTTTTCACGCCGAGACGATATACGTTGTCCTTGTGTGCAGCATCCCCCGGGGGGGATGGGAGAGCCAGGAGCAGGAACTTAGCTCCTGCCCCCTCTCTGCCTCCTCTCCACCCCTGTGCACTATTTGCAATGGGGAGAGGCGGGGCAGGGGCAGGGCTAATTCTCTGAACTTAGCCCCGCCCCGCCCCACCTCCTTTCATTGCAAATAGTGTAGAGGGGCGGAGAGGAGGCAGAGAGGGGGCGGGAGCTCAGTTCCTGCTCCTGGCTCTTCCACCCCCCCCCCCCCTGCACATGAGGAGGACGTATATCGGCTCGGTGTGAAAACCGAACTGATATACATTCGTGTGAATGCACCCTCACTCTGGAGCTTAATACCATTTAAACACTATGCTCTTCTCTTAGGTGCTTCAATACCATTCAGACATTATTTAGGTAGCTCTTCACTTAGGAGCCTGGTATATTTGCCTAGTAGCTCTTTACTTAGGAGCTTGATGTATCCGCCTATACATAGAGATAGCATGTAGCCTTTGCGGGTATGATAGATGTGTCAGAGATGATAAGTCTACCTTAAAACAGGGTTTAAATACCCATGTCTCTGTCTCCGCCCCCTCACCTGTGGGCTCGTGTCCTCCCTCCAATGAGAGACCAGCTCCACTAAACACCTCCTGCCGCAGTCTTAAGATGATCAGCAGAACCACGCATGCGCACTCGCTATGTATTAATACGGTGCCAGGCATTGGCCTCTTATGCTGAAGTCTCGCGATGATCGACAAGACCGCACATGCACACTCGCTAAATTGGTCTATGGCGCACAGCAACTATCACTATATACACAGGGTAGCGCTACAGGACACATGGCTGAGGCAACCACACAGCGTGATTCTGGACACACGTCTGTGTGGAAGCATTATGGTTAGAAGGCAATCCTGTACTACCCCTAGGGGCAGATCATATATAATATCCTGATGCGAGACCAGGCCATAAAACTGTTGCTTATGTAAAAGCAAACATGGTAAGGCATAGGTGTAGAACATGCTGTCATTATAGGGACATAAGTTTTACAGGTGCTGCAATAACAGGTCCAAGTCGATTTAACATAATAGAATTGAAATGGATTCCAACTCCATTTAAACTTTTAATATCCTTTACTTCTTACAATAGTAAAATATTTTTAATTTTTAGCCTTCTAGTGGGAATTCAACTTGCAATCGTTTGATCGCTTATACCAGGGGTCCCCAACTCCAGTCCTCAAGGACCACCAACGGGTCATGTTTTCAGGATATTCTATGATGAGTACACCTGTGGCAATGTCTGAGGCACTAACAATAATTACATCACCTGTGCAATTCTGAGGAAATCCTGAAATAATGACCTGTTGCCGGTCCCTGAGGACTGGAGTTGGGGAACACAGGCTTATACCATATACTGCGGTACCTTAGTAAGAGAGAAAAAAAACAACTAAAAATAAGTTTTAAAAAATGTAACTATTGTAAGAATTAACCCCTTGAGTGGCACGCCCGGAAATTTTCCGGGACGAGCTCCACTGCTCATAGTGACATAGCCCGGAAGATTTCCGGGCTATGTATCACTATGGGAGCTGCAGAGCACAATGCCACAAGCTGTGACAGTGTGCTCTGCCTGCACAGTCCCACAGAGAACAAAGCAAGGGCTTTGGAAAACCAGCAGAAGATATTGCCGGCATATCGGCAACCTCCTGCTTTGTTTACAGGTTGCCATAGAGACCATCGGCTTGTCAGAAGCAAGCCGTTGGTCTCTGTGGCAGGGAGAGCTGGTTGTTAGCTGTCAGAGGACAGCTAGGTACTAGCTCTTACAGCAGAGATCAGAGAAAACCTCCGATCTCTGCTGTGTTAACCCTTTACATGCTGCAGTCTATGTGACTGCAGCATGTAAAGGGCTGTCACTGCAGCATGTAAAGGGCTGTCACCATCGGACCCCCGGAATGTGATCAGGGGGTTCTGATGGGTCCCTGTGGAAGTCCCCTAAAGGGACAAAAAAAAAAAAAAAAGTTAAAAGAAAAAAAAAATGTTAAAAAATTATTTAAAAAAAAATTATAAAAACACTTGTCTCCCTTTACTTTGTAAAAAATCAAAACTACAATCACACATGTGGTATCCGTGCATCGTAATGACCCAGAGAAGGAAGTTAATACATTATTTAACCCCTTAATGACATGGCCCCTTTTTTTCTTTTTTCCCCATTTCTTTTTTTCCTCCCTCCTGTTTAAAAAATCACAACTTGTCCCGCAAACAACAAGCCCTTATATGGCCATGTCAATGGAAAAATGAAAAAGTTATGGCTCTTGAGACGCAACTGCAAAATTAGTTGAAATTCAATGAGTAGACCATTTTAAAAAACCTGCCCTGGTGGGCACGACAGGGTGGTAAGAAACCCGCCACTCAAGGGGTTAAAGGACATTAACAATTTTTTGTACAAAAACCTTTCCCTCTATTATATATAAGAAAAGCAGCTGCAAAAAACTGAGATTGAAAAAAAAAGAGAAATGATTTATAACAACAAAAGTTTATGATATTTCTGCAGGAAATCTATTAAGGCATGCCGCGATCCCCCGGCTACCATGACAGCAAGACGACATCTCGTGATCTAATTATGAAGGGCCGTTTGGGACCTGCAATCGCTAATTGGGAAATTTAAATGCTGCTGTCAGAATATAAAGCAGCAAACAGAGGGTTAACAGCCGTGGTCAGTGTGAGCTTCAGCTTCAGTCATGTATGAAGCAGGCTTGGCTCTCGAGCCTGCAGAATATTAACCCGGTCCACATAAGGTGTACGCCCTGAGACATGAAGTGGTTAAAAGAGTACCTGTCATGTCCTCGCATCAGTGGGGCCAAATGCAGAACTTTACAGCCGCAGCCCTGTTAACTCCACAAATGCTGATCTTGTATTGACACTCACCCCTGTTGCCTCATAGATATTCTTCTTAGATTTGGCTTCCGATGCGCTCAATGTGTCAAGTGGGCGGTCTACATGGCTTACTGTTAATAAAATCAAACCACACCCTTCAACATCAAGTGGTAGAGACCGCCCACCTGACACATTCACAGCGCATGGAGATAAATCTAAGAAATACCTGTACTGGGGAATGTGGGTAAATAAACAGAAATACATTTTTAGGGTCAGCATGGCCGCACAGCTCAGTATCTGGATAAAAGCAATTGCATGAAAGTAAATAAACAGTCATAAAAAGTAAAAGTTTTAGCTCCTCCCATGGATCGGATCCATGAGCTGAACCTACCTGCGTCGGAAGAAGAGCTATATTTCGACAGCGGCGACTCTACGGAGTCGACAGCAGTACGGAGGTTGAAGTAGGGGTTGGGGCAGCAGGGCCAAGTAGTGCCGTGCCTCCCACTATGTGGAATTCCACAGCTTTATTTTCACCCGAAATACCCCAATTTACAGCAACTCTAGGCATTAATGTGAATGTTACTAATTTGGCCAGCCTAAATTTTTTTACCTTTATTAGTGACAACGTTCTGGACTTGTCCTGGAGGCAGGGTACTTCCCGCAACAGGGTGTAAACTTATGTCCTGGGGATAGTGCGAGATCAGAAGAGATCTCAAGCTATTCAGCAGTGGGAGTCGGCTGTCACTGTTAGCGGGGCTTCTGCTGCTGTTAACCCCTTTCCCTGTCATGATCTATGTAGATCGCGGCGTGGAAAAGCTTCACAGAGGGAGCGCGCTCCCTCTGTTATGTTATCGGGCTCTCGAGATGTAATTGCAGAAAGCTCGGCTGGTTGCTATGGTAACAGAATGCCACCTATAGGCATCCTGTATTACCCCTGCCTATGATCGCTGTAATAATCATTGAATGGCTGTGATTGGTTCATCGAGCGCTGGCTCTGATTGGCTTTACGGAAGTGCTGGGGAGCTTCAGGGGAAAAGACACGCAGGAGATTACAGCGCCTCTTAGGTGATGTATTATTATTATTCTTTTGTGTTTTTGATGCAGCTAGGGCTCATTTTAGGGCTTTGACAGGAGGATTTCCTGCTGTAAAAGTTGCATCGCACCATACAAAAAGCGTGTTTTGTTCAATACAATAGAAAGGAAGGTTCCATAGGGAAACATGGGCTACAAAAAAATAGAGAGAGAGCATGCCGCAATTTTGTAGTCTTGTAATGTCGCAGGCTACAAAATATCAAAGGAAAGAATGTTGCATTGCGACAAATTCGCGCAATAAAGTCACGAGTCTGGATGCGGCCCTAAACTACAGTATCATAAATACACATCAGCTCTGTAGACTTCAACACTTTCCAATCCACTGTCTGACGTCCAAAGACATTCTGATTAAAGGCTGTACAGCTCCGATGTCAGAAGACGTCCGGCAGAGCATTCTTACTGTAGATTACTGGCCACTCTGTTGTCGGGGGGCTCTCCAGCATATCACATATCACAGTACTGGTTCTAGCCAGCAGATGGCGCCATTGTATAATGGCAGAAAGAGAAAGCCCCCTAGGAAATCCTGAATCTAAAATTGGATTGAAAAGGGTTAAAGCCCCAGGGTCTTGAAGTGTGACAGTTCACAGCTATTGGAAGTAGCCAAGGGGCTGCAGCTGTAAGGGGGACGAAAGAGGGAGGGGGCGCGTGATGTGCGGCCCCCAATCACGCAATCACTATTATTCAATGGATAATGGCGATCTCATGAAAGTGGATCCGATCTATTCATCTATGGCCTCCGCAAACTCTTGCGGACCTGCCGCTGGCTTCTGCGCATGCATGTCACTGGCAAAATGTCAGGCGCATGCGTAGAAACTGTGAAAGCCATGGAAATTTGAAATCTCCCTTCTCCCAAAGCCTGGAGATTTCAGGGCGGGATATGGTATCCAGTCACGTGATCATGTAAATGTTAAAGTTCACCTCCCATCACGGATCTGATCCATGAGGGATAAAATTACTTACCTAAGGCCCCCGGATTTGTCCCCCAGTGGGTTATTTATCCACAGACCTTTATCTGGCTTCTGCCCATCAGAAAAATGGCGGATATAAGTAGATTTAACCCCTGAAGCAGTAAGCGGGGTGCGGTGAGCAGTCCACGGTCATGTGATCGTCCTTATTCTTTGGTATTATCCATATGTAAAATTTATACATTACTAGCGTACCCGTCGCGCGTTGCTGCGAAGACTCTGCAAATCTAGCCCACACACTTGCAGCGATTGTCCTTGTGCTCTGTTGATGGTCAATGCAAAAGCGAGTTGCACCGGAAACGGTAAACGTCTGAATTCAAATGGCATATCTGTTGGGATAATTGGAATCCGTGGCAACAGGACATTTTCCCCTTGAATTTCCTATTCAAAATTGTAGCTACGATGACATTGTTCATCATCTTTTTCACTGAAAGTCTTGTACCGTTGCAAAGTCGTGGTGGATGGATGTTTCGGAGAAGAATGATAGGCATGCCTATTTTCAATGTTAAAATGTGCGGTGGCATACCTGGAAAATCGAGTGAATTCAAGAATTCCGTTGGGTAATTGACAGCTTCATCTTGATTCATCACAGTATCGATGGACTTATACGTTGTCGCTTCGCCTGGTATTCCGTTTTGAATGCTGAAATTGATGGCATTGACATCGTTGTTGGTAGCTGCTAATATAGCTCGTGCGCTGAGCCACTGATGATTTTGGTAATTCCGCGCAATATTTGGGAACACCTTTTGGATCAATTCGTCTTTGGTTGATGTCATCTTTCCAAAGTTTGTTGGCAATGTGATACATTGTGTAGATCTGTCGATAGGCATTTTCCCATTTCCAATATCCAGCAATTGTTTTGCGAAGCGTTCGGCGGATGCATCATTTTGTAGTTGAACACGCATATTGGTTTTCAAAGTCAATTTCTTTACATGTCGCCATAGAACTGACAGCCTTAATGACATCACAATGCAGCTTTATAGAACATGTTGGGGCATGTTCAAAGGCGTCCGATGTTGATGACATCAGTGATGACATCACAATAGCAGGTGGCTTACTTATTCGATCTACGTGGGGGGGGGTCGTAACTTTCGACGACGCTCGCGCGCCATTTATCGTAGGATAGTTGTACTATGCCTATAATCTTCCCAGGAGTGTACTCAACAACTTCCCAAAGTTTCATGGCGATCGGATGAATGGTGTAGTAGCGCATAAAGGACAAACAGACAGACACGCACGCAGACAGACATACATTCATTTTTATATATATAGATAACTATATATAAAAAATTATTTAGATCGCTACCTGCAATGCCTACATAATTTACAATAAGCCCCCGGGAATGCTTACTCTCCTGCAGTTCCAGGAGCAGCTTGTTGAGTGCCTTCTGTTTGAGACCACCGCACCTCAGCAAGGATACGAGACTGAGGAGTTGCAAAGGGTTACAGAGCGCCACTTTTTACACTCCATCCCTGCCACCATCAAGAAATTTTAAAAAAAAGGAGAAAAACAAAACAAAAAAAAGGCAAAATTTACATGTTTTCTCTCTCTGCTCTCAGAGAAAAAAAAAAAAGTTTTACAAATACATTATATGTATAAAAAATGGTACAAATAAAATCTACTGGAATTTGAACTTCATGTAAAGTCAATGCGTGCTAGTAAATTACAACTCACCTTAACTGCCAGGATCACAATATCCTTCTCAGTAATTGTATCTTCATATGTGGGTAACAAAGCTGACAAATATTTCATCTCCTGCTGCAAAGAAATACATGAGTTACTAAAAGCTAATTGGATTAAAATGTGCCAAATCTTACTTTTTGTGTCAGCCCCCTGGTAAAATATGGAGTTAAAGGGAACCTGTAATCACTTAGAAGCAGTATAAAAAGTCCGGCTGAGGTACGAGAAAGTGCTTTTTATACTTACTGTCCCTGGAAACTGGCACTCAATCTGCAATGGGCTCATCTCTGCAATTAGCGGGTGCATGCACACTCTTCTTTAGTGATGTGGGCACGCACTGACATCAGTGACATTGAGTCCAATGCGCAGACCGAGTGCCAGTTTCCAGGTCCAACAGCAAGGGAATCGGTTTCTTACCACCCTGTCGTGCCCACCAGGGCCGATCATTTAATTTCAACTAATTTTACAGTCGCATTACAAGAGCCATAACTTTTTCATTTTTCCATTTACTCGGCCATATGAGGGCTTGTTGTTTGCAGGACAAGTTGTACTTTTTGATGGCATCGTTTTTGGGTACATATAATGTATTGTATAACGGTTGTAAAAAAATATGTTGGGAGTAGAGATGAGCGAGCACCAAATTACTCAGGTGCTCGTTGCTCGAGTCGAACTTCCCGCGATGCTCGAGAGCTCGTTTCGAGTAACGAACCCCATTGAAGTCAATGGGGGACTCGAGCATTTTTGAATATGAGCGATACTCCGGATAGGTCTTCACTTGGGAAAAACCAGAAAACATCCAAAAGTCATGGAAACACTACAGAAACAGATAGGGCAGGGCTGGGGCAGCATGCAGGGCTACCTCTCAGACTCCCAGGTCCCCCTATTAAGCCACAATAGGGGCAAGAGTCGGCCCCCCCCCCCCAACAATCTTTACTTCGGACAAACCCTCTTTAGCAAGGCACATGTCTTCCTTGGCCCAAACCAGTGTCTCCGATAACTGTGGTAACACGAGAGAAAATACATGATGCGCATTGCTAATCCCCTGACCCCAAGCAGGAGGAGGAGGTGGCCTTACAGGGCCAAGAAACCATGACCAGGACCCGCTGTAGCCTGTGTGGGAAGTATGTGAGCTGGCGCTTGGTCAGGCTCGGCAGCAGCAAACACCTTGTGTGACCCAAGGTGCCGCGACTGACATAGCAATGGGAAAATCCATGTGCCCACACACTATTCATTCTGTGTAGGTGTCGGATAGCTCAATCGACACCGCAAGGGGAAAGCCATCTGCACTCTGCAGCCTACCCAAGTCAGTCAGTGTATTTGTGGCAGACAGGTCAAACACCGGTATGGGAAGTCTTTGTGCACCCACAGCATAGGCGAGCTGAAGGAACCCAAAGACAGTAATAAACATGTAGAAATCACAGTGCCCAAACATGGCAGACTTGCACTGCGCCGAGGACATAGGACTCTTCACACACCCTCAGCAATAGTGGGCATAGAGCGGACTCCGATGCTAGTACAGCTGTGAACGTCTCATTAATGCAGTAACGCTGCTCTTCTTTGGCCGAAACCAGTGTCTCAGATAACTGTGGTAACACGGGAGAACATAAATGATGCCCAGTGCAGATCCCCTGAACAGGATCTCTTCTCTCTGCAGAAACCGTTGTGTCTACTGAAATGCCAAGAACAGGAAAGTAGCACAGATGTTCACAGGATTAGTGGGGATCCCAGCAAACCTGTTCCAATGTGACAAAATGATCTAAACCCCTGTAAGGCATTGTCCCACGAATAAACATTTCATTTCTGTGATAGATCCAGGAAAACGTGATATTTTTCCATGTGCAATTAATCATGTAAAACAAATGCTCCTGCGTCTAGAGCATTCTTGTTATGGCGCCCCTGCTGTGCTGTTGATTTACTGTAAGACATTAACTAGAGATGAGCGAATATACTCGTTTCGAGTAATTACTCGATCGAGCACCGCGATTTTCGTGTACTTCAGTACTCGGGTGAAAAGATTCGGGGGGCTCCGGGGGACGGGGGAAGACGTGATAGATTACATCATTTCTGTGATAGATCCAGGAAAACGTGACATTTTTCCATGTGCAATCAATCATTTAAAACAAATGCTCCTGCGTCTAGAGCATTCTGGTTATGGGGCCCCTGCTGTTCTGTTGATTTACTGTAAGACCATAACCTAATAGGTCTAGTTTTGGTGAAAAGCTGTTTCTTGTGCGATTGTCTAATTGGTCAACTTGCACAAAAGCAGGAATCACTCTGTCATCGGTGTACAAAAGAATGTAAGACAGCGCTAGTAAGTAGTGTCATCTTGATCAGGCAGGAAGTAATATAACCACCCTCTTCCCCGTTCCCCTCAGATTCCTTGACAGTATTTTGTCCCAGAACTGACGAACTATTCCAATTAAAAGAAATGTTCTGTTTGTGTTACTATTGTGGGACAACTTACTCCATGATGGAAAAAAATACATCCATGGGAGGGCAATCTTATGATCTGTTCACAATTACAATTTGGGGGCTTGGAGTCACTGCTGTCAATACAATGAGATCTGTAACAAAGACTGGTGCTGCATGCAGTCCTATTCTGGCCATCAAAATGACGCAATGTTGGAATACATCGTATGGAGAGTGTGACGTAGAACCACTGCTTCCATTAACAGTGACAGAGGTGTGACCAGAGCATAAGGGGTACATTCACAAATAGTGGTTGAGGTATGGTTAAAGCCGCATCTGAAAAAAAACACAAGGTTTTATAATGTGGTTATTCGAAACACGTTTATTTTTTTACAATTGAAAACATAAAATAAATATGGCTCACCTGTAAAAAAAAACATGCGGCTAATTACCATCTCATAGAAGCACGGCAAGACCGTATATGGTTTTTCAAATGCAGCTTTTACTGCACCTGAACAGCTCTCTATGACTCTACCTTTAAATAGGCTGTGCCAAGTTATAAAGTTATCCCTTATACACAGGGGGTAATAGATGGGTGAGAATTTTATATTGGTGGGGGTCTAACTGTTGGGACCCTCACCGATCTGGAGAGCGGGGGTCCAGTCAGCCCCCAAGTGAATAGAACAGAGATTGCGCAGGCCTGTCGCCGCTTCATTAATTTCAGTGACAGCTCTAGAGATTACAGAGTTCAAGCGATTCAGCAATCTCCGATGCTATAATTGAAATGAATGGTACATTGGCGCATTTGCGCGACCCCCACCTCCATGTACTCAGGACTCACCATCAAGTATCACATAAGGGATGCCTTCACACAACCCCTTTAAAGAGAATCTGTCACCAACTTTTCACGTCCCTCTCTGAGAGCAGCACAAGGCAGTGAGCAGCAAACTCACTGATCACATTAATATACAGTATCTGCTTTGAGCATCTGTGCAATATTTTGCCAGAAACTTGCATTTTATCAGTATCAGCAAATACATAGAGGCCTACCAGGATAAATCCTCAATCTTCATAATAGCTCCACCCACTGATTGACTGCTCTCTGCCTATTACTATGCATAGAAAGATAGGTGTCAAACAGTGGCTACAAGGCAGGGTGGACATAGCTAGCTGCAGATCAGGAACATAGAGGGCTACTTCCCTGTAATCCTTTGTGTCTAGTTGCTTTTAATAAAGTTCAAGTTTCTCCTGAACTACTGCACAAATACACACAGCAGATGTATCACTGCAATCAGTGTGACTGTGATTAACTTATACTGCTGTGATAGGGCTGTGAGAAGATGGTGATAGATTATCTTTAAAGGAACACAATTGTGATAGGTGTTAGACAGTGACGTTGTTTTGTGCGTGGAGTGTTTTGTGAATCATACACTCAGTTAGTTTTTTATTGGAGCGGGCACATAGTTATTCGGTCAATAAACCTAATTGATGAGGATGAAAATGATAACTAATGCCAACCTGCTGGACTTTTTCACTGCTTCTACTTCAGCTTCAAGGATCTTGTTGTCACCAAAATGGCGGACGCATGCGCAAAAGCAGCGGGTTGCCAGGGTATTTTAAAATCTCCCTGCCCCTGGCTACCAAGCATAGCCAAAAGCCTGAAGATTTCACGGGAGGCCACAGTACGTGGTCCCTGGTCACCTGATCGCCACTATCCAATGGATAAAGGCGCTCACGTAAAAGTAAAAAAGGAGTTAAAAATTCATCTCTCGTCACAGATTCCAATCCGTGAGAGGAGGTGAAATTACTTACCTTAGGCTTTTGGCTATGTCCTCCAATGAAACCTTTATGTGTGGACTTTTAGCATGCGCCTGTTGGCAAAATGGTGGACATAATCATAGAAGCTGGGGAGGGCCCATGAAATTTAAAATCTCCTCGCTTTTAGCTACATAAGGTAGCTGAGAGCCTGGAACATTGACCGAGGCCCATGGTGAGCTGTCTCTAGGCACGTGATTGCCATTATCCAATGGATAATGACGAATATGTAAAAGTAAAAAAAAGAGTTGAAGTTTTATACTTTCGGTTTGGGCCCTGTTGTGCATCCAGACATAAGATTAGAGCAACAATGAGCATGTTTCTGAACACAGGACAAACAGGGGTATCCATTTTGGGGTGAAAGTCTTCATTCATATGTGTGCTGTACAAAAAAAACCTGTTTTTAAAATAACATAATTGCCCAAAAAAATGAAAAATCATAATTTTTTCCTTCTGCTTTGCTTAATTTTATTCAAAAACTATGGGGTCAAAATGTGCAGTACACCCCTGGATGAATTTGTTACGGGTTCTAGCTTTCAAAATTGGGTCATTTGTGGGCATTCTCAATCGTTTTGACCGCTCAGGGGCTCTACAAGTGTGCTATAGGGCCTAAAACACCTTCAAGTAAAATCTCAGTTCTGAAAGCCACTGGCTGCTCCTTTGATTTTGGGCTCCGTTGTGCACCCAGAAATAAGATGCGGGCCTTTGTGAGTGTGTTTCTGAACACAGGACAAACAGGGGTATCCATTTTGGGGTGCAAATCCTCTTTTCTCTGTTTTTGCTATAGAAAAAAAATATGTTTTTAAAATGACATATTTACAAAAATATGAAAATTAAATTTTTTTCTTATCTAAAATTCCTTAACTCCTGAAAAAAAACTGCGGGGTCAAAATACTCATGACACCCCTCAGTGAATATATTAAGGGGTATAGTCAGGCATAACTTAAGCCTCCTGAGTCCCAATCCAAACCTGTAACAGGGGACCCAACTATAATGCTTTATTCATAGTATTGGGCTCCCTACATAGAGAAAAGAGGCCTTATGGGCTACCTAAGGCTCTGTCACTGAGGCACAAACCAGGCTTCATCACTAAGAGGTTAAACATGGGGTAAAAAGGGCTAAATGAAGGGAAATTGAAGTTTTGCTCACCATCATGCTGTAAGAGTTGGCCATTGATTTTGTATTACACTTGCTGTCCTGCTCCTGATAATGCACAGGCACAGTAGCAGTGCCCACATGATCAGAGAGCCTCAACTGCATGGCACAGGCAAGGATAGTTGATGATGTTGAGCTGCTGAAAACGTACATACATTATATATGTATGCACATACATGTAGGCATGTTGGGGCATGTTCCTCAAGACAGATGATGACATCACAATGGCTGCTGACATCACAATGGCTGCTGACATCACAATGGCACGAGGCTTCTTATACGGGTGCATGGCTTAGAATCCTTGCATTCACTTGCTGCAGCCAGCAGAGAATAAGTGAGAGCGACTATCCTTACGGATTTCTAGACTTAATTTTTTGCCTTTGTGATAAAATGAAGGCAAAAAAGAAGACAAACCATTTACTGGAAGAAGCTGATATGATCGAGCAGATTCCAGAAGAGAAGAATGATGGCCGTCTAGGCCAGGATGAGGCGATTAAAGCTAAGAAACCAAGAAAGAACCGGTTCTTTGCACGCCTGCGAAAAGCCTGGGCGAGGATTACTAGGCTTATGGGGAGCTGCTGCACTTCTATCCAAGAAGAGAGAAGTGCCAAAGAACTCCCAAATCCCAGTGGGTTAAACATGGAGGAACTCCCAGGTCCTTCCGGGATAAAAATGGAGAATGAACTCCCAAATCCCAGCGGGATATTTATGGTGGAGGAACCTTCAGATCCTAGCAACATCAACATGGAGGAGGAACTCCCAGAGCGAAAAACCTGGGCGAGGATTACTAGGTTTATGGGGAGCTGCTGCACTTCTATCCAAGAAGAGAGAAGTGTCGAAAAACTCCCAGAACCCAGTGGGTTAAACATGGAGGAACTCCTAGGTTCTTGCGGGATAAAAATGAAGGAGGAACTCCCAAATCCCACTGGGTTAAACATGGAGGAACTCCCAGGTCCTTCCGGGATAAAAATGGAGAAAGAACTCCCAAATCCCAGCGGGATATTTATGGTGGAGGAACCATCAGATCCCAGCAACATCAACATGGAGGAGGAACTCCCAGAGCGAAAAACCTGGGCGAGGATTACTAGGTTTATGGGGAGGTGCTGCACTTCTATCCAAGAAGAGAGAAGTGTCGAAAAACTCCCAGAACCCAGTGGGTTAAACATGGAGGAACTCCCAGGTTCTTGCGGGATAAAAAGGGAGGAGGAACTCCCAAATCCCACTGGGTTAAACATGGAGGAACTCCCAGGTCCTTCCGGGATAAAAATGGAGAAAGAACTCCCAAATCCCAGCGGGATATTTATGGTGGAGGAACCATCAGATCCCAGCAACATCAACATGGAGGAGGAACTCCCAGAGCGAAAAACCTGGGCGAGGATTACTAGGTTTATGGGGAGGTGCTGCACTTCTATCCAAGAAGAGAGAAGTGTCGAAAAACTCCCAGAACCCAGTGGGTTAAAAATGGAGGAACTCCCAGGTTCTTGCGGGATAAAAAGGGAGGAGGAACTCCCTAATCCCACTGGGTTAAACATGGAGGAACTCCCAGGTTCTTGCGGGATAAAAATGGAGGAGGAACTCCAAAATCCCAGCGGGATAATTATGGAGGAGGAACCTTCAGATCCCAGCATCATCAACATGGAGGAGGAACTCCCAGAGCCCAGTATGATCAAAATAGAGGACAGCAAAGGTAGGATATCATGTACCTTCTCATATAATAGAAAGCTATGGTTTTAGTTACAGCCCCCCATTGTTACTGCCAATCATAGATTAATTGATATATTTGGCAAGTTGTATATATTCAAAAAGCAATTAGCTGCCAGGGGTAGTTTTGTACAGCTAGGGACCCCCGGTGGCAACAATCCTTGTGGTGGCATTTAGTTTTTAGATATTTTTATGAAGGATAGAGTAAAATGTTTGTTAACATACATATAATTAGCTGCCAGGGTTAGTTTTGTGCAAGTAGGGCAACACAGTGAAACCAATCCTTGTTGTGGCACTTAGTTTTTATATGTTTTTATGAAGGATAAATTAGAATTTTAAAGTTAACATATGCAGCTGTGGTTTTGGGCTTGCCAGGAGATCTGTCCTTCTTTAACATTTTAGTAAAACTGCCAATGCATGGACTTATACCAATGTAGATGTAGGGGGGTGGGCACAGTACAGCTTATTTATGTAGAATTATATGGCAACTACCATTCCCATACATGGCTGTCCAGGAATATTTGAGTCCATCAGAGCATGAGCTGCTCTTACATGGCAATCACACTTGATGCCCTAATAGGACATATAGACAGGAGTAGTTTTCAAAAAGCATCCCTTTAAAATACAAGTACTTTGGTGAGGTCTTCTTTTCTGAAGTTCTCAAAACATGTATTCCATCATTCCTTAGTTATATCTCCTTTATTACCCATAATGTATAAAGGTTTTTAGGTTTTAAAATGTGACTTTTTATCCTATTTTTATAGACACGTCCTTTACAGCTAAAGTGTTAGCTGAAGTAAAGGTAGAAAATGTGGAGGAAAATCATAACATTCCTACCGACAATGACCTGATCCACAGCCAGGATTATCTGTACATCCAGTACCATACTAGTCAGCAGGAAATACTGGCAGAGTACAATCAATATATTTATTATGATGAGATCCAGATCACAGAGGATCTGCACATCCAGGACTATATTAGTCAGCAGGAAATACTGACAGATTACAATGAATATATTTATGACCAGATCCAGATCCCAGAGGATCTGCACATTCAGGACTATACTAGTCAGCAAGAAATACTGACAGATAACAATGAATATATTTATGACCAGATCCAGATCCCAGAGGATCTGCACATCCAGGACTATACTAGTCAGCAGGAAATACTGACAGAGTACAATGAATATACTTATGACCAGATCCAGATCACAGAGGATCTGCACATCCAGGACTATACTAGTCAGCAAGAAATACTGACAGATTACAATGAATATATTTATGACCAGATCCAGATCCCAGAGGATCTGCACATCCAGGACTATACTAGTCAGCAGGAAATACTGACAGAGTACAATGAATATACTTATGACCAGATCCAGATCACAGAGGATCTGCACATCCAGGACTATGATACAGAGGATGAAGAAAAACAGCATGGGGAAGAACCGGAGTGTAAAGGAAAAAAAGAGATACAAGAGGAGCTCTACATATCCATCCCAGATATCCTCTACAAACATAAAGCCTTTCAGAGTGGCAGTAGCCATGATGAGGAACCCTCCACAAGCATGGAGAAACGTGTGCAACCTGACGAGAAAACACTTTCCACAGTACCCCTAACATTAGAGTGTTTTACATTCCATCAAGCACTGGGAGAAGGGGGCTTTGCAAAAGTCTTCTTGGCAAGTGATAAAATCCGCAAAGAATGTGTTGCCATTAAAGTGTTAAGCAAATGTTTGTTCATAGAGGATGAGCACAGTTTCGTAGAGCGCAAAATCTTAGAACTATCTCACGAAAGCCCATACCTGATTCATGGCCTGGCCGCCTTCCACACAGAAAAAATGATGTACTACGTATTGGAATTGGCCACCAAAGGGGACATTTTTAATTTTATTTTTGGCAAGAATGTGTTTCCTGATAACCCCACAATAACATTCATTATGGCAGAAGTGATCTGTGGCACTCAGTTCCTGCACAAGAAAAACATCATACATCGGGACCTGAAGCCAGAAAACGTACTTGTGACCGCAGACGGCCATATAAAAATAACAGACTTTGGCCTGTCTTTAATGAGTGTGTATGAGAGGACCAAAGCAGAATTTGGAGGCACACCTGGATATATGGCCCCAGAAATGGTGAGGAAGCAGGAACATGGACGAGGGGCAGATTATTTTGCCATAGGTGTGATTCTGTATAACCTGTTCACAATGAAGTCCCCTTTTCCTGGAGATGATGATGAAGTTCAGCACTCCGTCCTCCACCATACTCCACTCTACCCAGAGTACCTGACTCCTGAAACAGTGGACATTTTACAAGGGCTGCTGTGTAAGGATCAGGACTATCGGCTAGGAGTAATAGGAGACATTAAGAAGCATCCATTTTTTTCTGACATCAAGTGGGAAGATGTGGAAGCCAGAAGAATGGAACCACCAGCATTCATGACAGAAGATTTTGTTGACCTGAATATGGATCAAACTCTGGACTACATGGAAATGCCAGACATTGAAATACCTGAAGACCAGAAAATATTCACAGAGTTCAGCTTTGTATGTCCAGATTGGTCACAAGACTATCATCCCGTCAACAATGAGGCCACTCAATAAGTGGTCAACAAGCAAAGCTGGTTGACGACCTACTCAAACCAGCAAAGACAATGAAATCCCATCCATATTCTCCTTTTTTTTTTTTTACATCCATATTCTCCTACTACTTTCCACAAACCCTGCCCCCACTAACATTAAACCAGACTTTCCTATATACCGGACCTGACAGCCCTATTGAACATCCACCACCTAACATCCACATAAATTTGACCTCAGATGACCCAGGGACTCATTCTGATCGCCATATTTGGGGTCAGGGAGGAATTTTTTCCCCTAATAAGAGGGCAAACCAACAATCCTCAGGGGTTTTTCGCCTCCCTCTGGGTCAACATAGCAAGTAATTGCAGGTTGAAATCAAAGGGCTTCTTTCAACCTTACTTGCTATGTAAGCATCTGACATCTCATCTACAAGGTGGTGATGACTACAGAAGGAAGCTGCTAATGAAGGAAGCAGTTCCTTTTCCCATCTGACTTGACAAACAGAGGGCCCAAAGGCTGAATATGGAGTGTTGTAGGATTCCAGGAAAGCGACACCTCTGTGTGATCCAGGCCCGGCTTTCCAAAACACCACAAGAGTAAGCCAAGGCCTGAATAGCAGAATCATCAGCTCATTTCTATTTGCTGTATGATAATAACATCTTTCATGCATTGATAATAAATGTATAAAAACATCTATACAATCTATACAGAATTTGTCTTCATTATTCCCACATACAGTACAAGATGTTTGGCTGGAATTGGTACTGGAGTAAGAGGCGTTATCAACCAAGGAGCTGGCAACAAATATAATTCTTGCTCATAGAGGTGTCACAATTGCCATTTCAGTTCCAGAACTACTAAAGTCATACTATGTATGGCAGCATTACAGGACCCTACCTTGTTCTAATTAACAGCATGCATCCCATTAAATGTTCTCATTTGATGCCGCCTTCTTAATCCGTTTAGGACCAGCCACAGTAAATTTACCGTGGCTGGTCCTGGGCTTAGAGCACTGCCGATAGTAAAATTACGGCGGTGCTTTAAGTCTCCTGGCTCTGCAATCAGTTGTGACAGCTGATAACCCAGAGCAAAAGGCAGGAGGGGTTTTTAACGTCCGAAACAAATAGAGGAACCTATTCCTATACTTTATTTTAGTGGAAATATAAAAATAATTTTAAAAAAATTATAAATGTTAAAAAAATCATTTTTTTTTAGCTTTTTACCCCCAATAAGACTAAAAAACAGATAAAAAAGTCAGTGAAAAAGATATAAAAAATAGTCCTATATGTCACGGAAAAAAAACGCAGCAAAAATTATTTTGGTAGCTAAAGGAAAAAAAATAGAGCAGTAAAACCCCCACATGGGTAAAATCCCTAAAAAGTGTCTGGTCCTTAAGGTACAAAACAACCTTGTCCTTAAGGGGTTAAATGGGTCATACCACAATACACTTATCACCTATCCAAAGTCTCACAGGTGAGACCACCACCATTTCCAAGAAAGGAGGTTTGGTGACCCACTCTTCTTGTCACTGTGGGCTCGTTGCAACCATCCGCAGGGACAGAAGATTAAATGGAGCAGTGGTCGCACATGCGCGGTTCCATTCATTTCAATGGGGCTGATGAAAACCACTGAGTACATAGCGCTCGGCTATCTTCAGCAGTCCATTGAAAATGAATTAACAGTCCCCGGCATCTGCGAGCAGTGCTCCCTTTCAATCTTCTCACTTGCGCAGTGAACCCGCATAAGGAAGAGAGAAGAGCACAAGACAGAGGCAGATACAAGAGACAGGCACATAGACAGACCTCAAAATTCAATATATTTTTACCATTGCTTATTAAATACAGGTTTGTCACACTTCAAAATTTGGTTCAACTTTTCATTCTCCTCTATCACGTCTTCAACTCTTGCTTTGAAATTTTCATTTCCTCCTAATCATGAAGGGGAGATAAAAAAGATATAAGAAAATAAACTAAAAGCTGAAGTAACACACAAGATGCAATGCTGCAGAGACGCACTTCCCTAAGGGCAGTACGGTTGTTTCCATGTGGCATGAGCTGCAAGTTGCAGCAAACTGCTAGGGTTTAGCGGCTAGCACAGATACTGCTTATTAAAGCCCTTAAAACTTGCTGTTCACTTCTGGGATGAGCGGCTGCAACTGCACCATCTGAGAATATATCTTGAGGGTTGAGTTTACCATGGCGGTCTAGTACTGCTCCGCAAAACTTTAAGACAATTTGCATGTCCAAAATTTATTCTCCCCTCCCCCAATTGCCATTTCTTGGTAGTCGTGCTGCATGAAATACGGCATTGTCATCACTAACTACACAATAAGCGCTGCAATGAAGTCCCAGTGCCGCCCTGGAGAGGGAGCACAGCTGGCTAATGATAGCCAAACTCCTGCTCTAAAAGCAGGGATCTGAGGAACATCTGATCCCAGCAACTTAAAGGGAATCTGTCACCTACTATTAGCCTTATGAGATAAGCTTATGGGCTAAAAGTAGGTGACCTGCTGAGTCCGGGGAAGTAAGCGTCATACTTACCTGCCCCATCATTCCCCAAGTGTCAGCGCTGTAAGCTTCCACTCAGTGCATTGAATGGTGCTGCTATGTAGTCTGCCCATTCTAATTTTACAACAGGCGGACTACTTAGCGTGCCGCTCAATGCACCAAGTGGTGGTTTCCAGCACTCATACCAGGGTAATGATGGGGCAGGCAGGTATAACCCTTACATCCCCAGACTCAGCCGCTCACCTACATTTAGCTCAAAAGCTTAGCTCATAGGGCTAAAAGTAGGTGACAGAGTCTCTTTAACTTCTTGATGGCCACTGTCAAGAGAGGCTCTTGCATGATCAAACGGAAACTCTAACGAGGGACTCCAGTGACACAATCATGCAGGAAGCCCTAGGAGCCTTGAAAGGCCCTCGTGGTCTCTGTACACTAAGGGCTCATTCATATGCGCGTATCTAGTTTTAATCCTTCAATATGCAAGGTGTCACTGACCAAAACTGTGCATATTCCCTGCCTATGGCATCTTTTGCTAGTGTATTCATTGCGCTTTTCACACGCATAAAAAAAGAAGCAAAATGTCCCATTTTTTTATGCAAAAATATCCAGTGAATGAGCGTGTATCATGTGCAGTCACTGCGTATTTACATAATCCCATTGGTTTTAATGGGCAATTTTGGTCCATAATAACTACCAAAATAGGATATACGGTTTAGTTTTTTACGCCCCCGAAAAACACCTGTCTGCAAACACCAATACAAATAAATGGGGTTTCTGCTCTCCATATTACATGAGTAAAAAAATACAAGCGTAATACAGATTGCAAGTACGCCCGTGTGAATGAGCTCTTCGCCAGCTCTTTGGGCATACTAAGTGTTGTCTTAAGAACAGTCTGTGTCATAGTGACGCAGACCATAATGCATACAGTCACCGTGGCAGAAACAAACATTCCTTAATGAAATACACCTCACCGAAAGGAACTTATTAAAATATAACGTTTATTAGATATACATTAAAATTGGCGTATCTACATGTATTATTTATTAGGTGACCACAAGTCACTGATTGTGATAGAGAGTATTCGGTCTCAGTTAAGATAACAAAAGTACTAGTCCCTTCCTGTTCACCCATATCATTTGCTAATACAAGTAAGTACTGGGTATATTCAGGATACCATTATATCTGATCTAGTTTATCAGCAGATGAAACAAGGACATCAATAATCCATTCTGCTGATTGCTCTTCAGGCCTCCCTCACACAGGGCGTTTGCAGAAACGCAGCGTTTTTCAACGCTGCGTTACTGCAGATTCCGCCCCGTTTCAGCAGCGCTGGCATACTTTATGCCAGCGTTTCGGCTGCGTTTTCAGCTCGGCTGAAAACGCAGCCAAGAATGCTGAAAATAAAAAAAAAAGTAATACTCACCTAGCCGCTGCAGTCCGGGTCACGGCCGCTGGTCTCTGCCGCTGATCCGGGCTTCCTCGGCACTCCCAAGTCTATTGACGGAGGCCAGGTTTGAGAACCCGGCCTCTGGCAATAGAGTGCTGTGATTGGTTATCGGTGCTGGCTCGATGCCCAATCACAGCCCATCATTGACTGTCTCAGCCAATCAGGGCTTGCTGGCGCTGATTGGCTGAAACAGTCAATGAAGGGCTGTGATTGAGCATCGAGCGTGCCGATAACCAATCACAGCACTCTATAGCCGGAGGCGGGGTTCTCAAACCTGCCCTCCAGCAATAGACTTGGGAGAGTTGGAGAAGCCCGAATCAGCGGCAGAGACCCGGACTGCAGCGGCTAGGTGAATATTAACTTTCTTCTTTTCTGTCTACCTAGCTGGGGCAGATTTTCGGGGTAGGGCTTCTATTGCAAGCCCTCACCCCGAAAATCGGCGAGCGGTTAACGCTGCCAAAAATGCGGCACCAAGTGTTGCCGCGTTTTCAGCAGTGCTAAAACCGCTGCCCATTCATTTCAATGGGCGACGCAGGGCTGAAAACGCCCAAAAATAGAACTTGCATCGCTGTCAAAGCGCAGCGTTGCAAGGCGCTGCGTTTTCAGCCCTGTGTGAGCAGCCCCATTGAAATTAATGGGAGTGTTGTACAGCGTTTAGCGCTGGGCTGAAAAGGCAGCGCTAAACGCTGCACAAAACGCCCTGTGTGAGGGAGGTCTCAGGGTGCATTCACACGAACGTATATCGGCTCGGTTTTCACGCCGAGACGATATACGTTGTCCTTGTGTGCAGCATCCCCCGGGGGGGATGGGAGAGCCAGGAGCAGGAACTTAGCTCCTGCCCCCTCTCTGCCTCCTCTCCACCCCTGTGCACTATTTGCAATGGGGAGAGGCGGGGCAGGGGCAGGGCTAATTCTCTGAACTTAGCCCCGCCCCGCCCCACCTCCTTTCATTGCAAATAGTGTAGAGGGGCGGAGAGGAGGCAGAGAGGGGGCGGGAGCTCAGTTCCTGCTCCTGGCTCTTCCACCCCCCCCCCCCCTGCACATGAGGAGGACGTATATCGGCTCGGTGTGAAAACCGAACTGATATACATTCGTGTGAATGCACCCTCACTCTGGAGCTTAATACCATTTAAACACTATGCTCTTCTCTTAGGTGCTTCAATACCATTCAGACATTATTTAGGTAGCTCTTCACTTAGGAGCCTGGTATATTTGCCTAGTAGCTCTTTACTTAGGAGCTTGATGTATCCGCCTATACATAGAGATAGCATGTAGCCTTTGCGGGTATGATAGATGTGTCAGAGATGATAAGTCTACCTTAAAACAGGGTTTAAATACCCATGTCTCTGTCTCCGCCCCCTCACCTGTGGGCTCGTGTCCTCCCTCCAATGAGAGACCAGCTCCACTAAACACCTCCTGCCGCAGTCTTAAGATGATCAGCAGAACCACGCATGCGCACTCGCTATGTATTAATACGGTGCCAGGCATTGGCCTCTTATGCTGAAGTCTCGCGATGATCGACAAGACCGCACATGCACACTCGCTAAATTGGTCTATGGCGCACAGCAACTATCACTATATACACAGGGTAGCGCTACAGGACACATGGCTGAGGCAACCACACAGCGTGATTCTGGACACACGTCTGTGTGGAAGCATTATGGTTAGAAGGCAATCCTGTACTACCCCTAGGGGCAGATCATATATAATATCCTGATGCGAGACCAGGCCATAAAACTGTTGCTTATGTAAAAGCAAACATGGTAAGGCATAGGTGTAGAACATGCTGTCATTATAGGGACATAAGTTTTACAGGTGCTGCAATAACAGGTCCAAGTCGATTTAACATAATAGAATTGAAATGGATTCCAACTCCATTTAAACTTTTAATATCCTTTACTTCTTACAATAGTAAAATATTTTTAATTTTTAGCCTTCTAGTGGGAATTCAACTTGCAATCGTTTGATCGCTTATACCAGGGGTCCCCAACTCCAGTCCTCAAGGACCACCAACGGGTCATGTTTTCAGGATATTCTATGATGAGTACACCTGTGGCAATGTCTGAGGCACTAACAATAATTACATCACCTGTGCAATTCTGAGGAAATCCTGAAATAATGACCTGTTGCCGGTCCCTGAGGACTGGAGTTGGGGAACACAGGCTTATACCATATACTGCGGTACCTTAGTAAGAGAGAAAAAAAACAACTAAAAATAAGTTTTAAAAAATGTAACTATTGTAAGAATTAACCCCTTGAGTGGCACGCCCGGAAATTTTCCGGGACGAGCTCCACTGCTCATAGTGACATAGCCCGGAAGATTTCCGGGCTATGTATCACTATGGGAGCTGCAGAGCACAATGCCACAAGCTGTGACAGTGTGCTCTGCCTGCACAGTCCCACAGAGAACAAAGCAAGGGCTTTGGAAAACCAGCAGAAGATATTGCCGGCATATCGGCAACCTCCTGCTTTGTTTACAGGTTGCCATAGAGACCATCGGCTTGTCAGAAGCAAGCCGTTGGTCTCTGTGGCAGGGAGAGCTGGTTGTTAGCTGTCAGAGGACAGCTAGGTACTAGCTCTTACAGCAGAGATCAGAGAAAACCTCCGATCTCTGCTGTGTTAACCCTTTACATGCTGCAGTCTATGTGACTGCAGCATGTAAAGGGCTGTCACTGCAGCATGTAAAGGGCTGTCACCATCGGACCCCCGGAATGTGATCAGGGGGTTCTGATGGGTCCCTGTGGAAGTCCCCTAAAGGGACAAAAAAAAAAAAAAAAGTTAAAAGAAAAAAAAAATGTTAAAAAATTATTTAAAAAAAAATTATAAAAACACTTGTCTCCCTTTACTTTGTAAAAAATCAAAACTACAATCACACATGTGGTATCCGTGCATCGTAATGACCCAGAGAAGGAAGTTAATACATTATTTAACCCCTTAATGACATGGCCCCTTTTTTTCTTTTTTCCCCATTTCTTTTTTTCCTCCCTCCTGTTTAAAAAATCACAACTTGTCCCGCAAACAACAAGCCCTTATATGGCCATGTCAATGGAAAAATGAAAAAGTTATGGCTCTTGAGACGCAACTGCAAAATTAGTTGAAATTCAATGAGTAGACCATTTTAAAAAACCTGCCCTGGTGGGCACGACAGGGTGGTAAGAAACCCGCCACTCAAGGGGTTAAAGGACATTAACAATTTTTTGTACAAAAACCTTTCCCTCTATTATATATAAGAAAAGCAGCTGCAAAAAACTGAGATTGAAAAAAAAAGAGAAATGATTTATAACAACAAAAGTTTATGATATTTCTGCAGGAAATCTATTAAGGCATGCCGCGATCCCCCGGCTACCATGACAGCAAGACGACATCTCGTGATCTAATTATGAAGGGCCGTTTGGGACCTGCAATCGCTAATTGGGAAATTTAAATGCTGCTGTCAGAATATAAAGCAGCAAACAGAGGGTTAACAGCCGTGGTCAGTGTGAGCTTCAGCTTCAGTCATGTATGAAGCAGGCTTGGCTCTCGAGCCTGCAGAATATTAACCCGGTCCACATAAGGTGTACGCCCTGAGACATGAAGTGGTTAAAAGAGTACCTGTCATGTCCTCGCATCAGTGGGGCCAAATGCAGAACTTTACAGCCGCAGCCCTGTTAACTCCACAAATGCTGATCTTGTATTGACACTCACCCCTGTTGCCTCATAGATATTCTTCTTAGATTTGGCTTCCGATGCGCTCAATGTGTCAAGTGGGCGGTCTACATGGCTTACTGTTAATAAAATCAAACCACACCCTTCAACATCAAGTGGTAGAGACCGCCCACCTGACACATTCACAGCGCATGGAGATAAATCTAAGAAATACCTGTACTGGGGAATGTGGGTAAATAAACAGAAATACATTTTTAGGGTCAGCATGGCCGCACAGCTCAGTATCTGGATAAAAGCAATTGCATGAAAGTAAATAAACAGTCATAAAAAGTAAAAGTTTTAGCTCCTCCCATGGATCGGATCCATGAGCTGAACCTACCTGCGTCGGAAGAAGAGCTATATTTCGACAGCGGCGACTCTACGGAGTCGACAGCAGTACGGAGGTTGAAGTAGGGGTTGGGGCAGCAGGGCCAAGTAGTGCCGTGCCTCCCACTATGTGGAATTCCACAGCTTTATTTTCACCCGAAATACCCCAATTTACAGCAACTCTAGGCATTAATGTGAATGTTACTAATTTGGCCAGCCTAAATTTTTTTACCTTTATTAGTGACAACGTTCTGGACTTGTCCTGGAGGCAGGGTACTTCCCGCAACAGGGTGTAAACTTATGTCCTGGGGATAGTGCGAGATCAGAAGAGATCTCAAGCTATTCAGCAGTGGGAGTCGGCTGTCACTGTTAGCGGGGCTTCTGCTGCTGTTAACCCCTTTCCCTGTCATGATCTATGTAGATCGCGGCGTGGAAAAGCTTCACAGAGGGAGCGCGCTCCCTCTGTTATGTTATCGGGCTCTCGAGATGTAATTGCAGAAAGCTCGGCTGGTTGCTATGGTAACAGAATGCCACCTATAGGCATCCTGTATTACCCCTGCCTATGATCGCTGTAATAATCATTGAATGGCTGTGATTGGTTCATCGAGCGCTGGCTCTGATTGGCTTTACGGAAGTGCTGGGGAGCTTCAGGGGAAAAGACACGCAGGAGATTACAGCGCCTCTTAGGTGATGTATTATTATTATTCTTTTGTGTTTTTGATGCAGCTAGGGCTCATTTTAGGGCTTTGACAGGAGGATTTCCTGCTGTAAAAGTTGCATCGCACCATACAAAAAACGTGTTTTGTTCAATACAATAGAAAGGAAGGTTCCATAGGGAAACATGGGCTACAAAAAAATAGAGAGAGAGCATGCCGCAATTTTGTAGTCTTGTAATGTCGCAGGCTACAAAATATCAAAGGAAAGAATGTTGCATTGCGACAAATTCGCGCAATAAAGTCACGAGTCTGGATGCGGCCCTAAACTACAGTATCATAAATACACATCAGCTCTGTAGACTTCAACACTTTCCAATCCACTGTCTGACGTCCAAAGACATTCTGATTAAAGGCTGTACAGCTCCGATGTCAGAAGACGTCCGGCAGGGCATTCTTACTGTAGATTACTGGCCACTCTGTTGTCGGGGGGCTCTCCAGCATATCACATATCACAGTACTGGTTCTAGCCAGCAGATGGCGCCATTGTATAATGGCAGAAAGAGAAAGCCCCCTAGGAAATCCTGAATCTAAAATTGGATTGAAAAGGGTTAAAGCCCCAGGGTCTTGAAGTGTGACAGTTCACAGCTATTGGAAGTAGCCAAGGGGCTGCAGCTGTAAGGGGGACGAAAGAGGGAGGGGGCGCGTGATGTGCGGCCCCCAATCACGCAATCACTATTATTCAATGGATAATGGCGATCTCATGAAAGTGGATCCGATCTATTCATCTATGGCCTCCGCAAACTCTTGCGGACCTGCCGCTGGCTTCTGCGCATGCATGTCACTGGCAAAATGTCAGGCGCATGCGTAGAAACTGTGAAAGCCATGGAAATTTGAAATCTCCCTTCTCCCAAAGCCTGGAGATTTCAGGGCGGGATATGGTATCCAGTCACGTGATCATGTAAATGTTAAAGTTCACCTCCCATCACGGATCTGATCCATGAGGGATAAAATTACTTACCTAAGGCCCCCGGATTTGTCCCCCAGTGGGTTATTTATCCACAGACCTTTATCTGGCTTCTGCCCATCAGAAAAATGGCGGATATAAGTAGATTTAACCCCTGAAGCAGTAAGCGGGGTGCGGTGAGCAGTCCACGGTCATGTGATCGTCCTTATTCTTTGGTATTATCCATATGTAAAATTTATACATTACTAGCGTACCCGTCGCGCGTTGCTGCGAAGACTCTGCAAATCTAGCCCACACACTTGCAGCGATTGTCCTTGTGCTGTTGATGGTCAATGCAAAAGCGAGTCGCACCGGAAACGGTAAACGTCTGAATTCAAATGGCATATCTGTTGGGATAATTGGAATCCGTGGCAACAGGACATTTTCCCCTTGAATTTCCTATTCAAAATTGTAGCTACGATGACATTGTTCATCATCTTTTTCACTGAAAGTCTTGTACCGTTGCAAAGTCGTGGTGGATGGATGTTTCGGAGAAGAATGATAGGCATGCCTATTTTCAATGTTAAAATGTGCGGTGGCATACCTGGAAAATCGAGTGAATTCAAGAATTCCGTTGGGTAATTGACAGCTTCATCTTGATTCATCACAGTATCGATGGACTTATACGTTGTCGCTTCGCCTGGTATTCCGTTTTGAATGCTGAAATTGATGGCATTGACATCGTTGTTGGTAGCTGCTAATATAGCTCGTGCGCTGAGCCACTGATGATTTTGGTAATTCCGCGCAATATTTGGGAACACCTTTTGGATCAATTCGTCTTTGGTTGATGTCATCTTTCCAAAGTTTGTTGGCAATGTGATACATTGTGTAGATCTGTCGATAGGCATTTTCCCATTTCCAATATCCAGCAATTGTTTTGCGAAGCGTTCGGCGGATGCATCATTTTGTAGTTGAACACGCATATTGGTTTTCAAAGTCAATTTCTTTACATGTCGCCATAGAACTGACAGCCTTAATGACATCACAATGCAGCTTTATAGAACATGTTGGGGCATGTTCAAGGGCGTCCGATGTTGATGACATCAGTGATGACATCACAATAGCAGGTGGCTTACTTATTCGATCTACGTGGGGGGGGGTCGTAACTTTCGACGACGCTCGCGCGCCATTTATCGTAGGATAGTTGTACTATGCCTATAATCTTCCCAGGAGTGTACTCAACAACTTCCCAAAGTTTCATGGCGATCGGATGAATGGTGTAGTAGCGCATAAAGGACAAACAGACAGACACGCACGCAGACAGACATACATTCATTTTTATATATATAGATAACTATATATAAAAAATTATTTAGATCGCTACCTGCAATGCCTACATAATTTACAATAAGCCCCCGGGAATGCTTACTCTCCTGCAGTTCCAGGAGCAGCTTGTTGAGTGCCTTCTGTTTGAGACCACCGCACCTCAGCAAGGATACGAGACTGAGGAGTTGCAAAGGGTTACAGAGCGCCACTTTTTACACTCCATCCCTGCCACCATCAAGAAATTTTAAAAAAAAGGAGAAAAACAAAACAAAAAAAAGGCAAAATTTACATGTTTTCTCTCTCTGCTCTCAGAGAAAAAAAAAAAAGTTTTACAAATACATTATATGTATAAAAAATGGTACAAATAAAATCTACTGGAATTTGAACTTCATGTAAAGTCAATGCGTGCTAGTAAATTACAACTCACCTTAACTGCCAGGATCACAATATCCTTCTCAGTAATTGTATCTTCATATGTGGGTAACAAAGCTGACAAATATTTCATCTCCTGCTGCAAAGAAATACATGAGTTACTAAAAGCTAATTGGATTAAAATGTGCCAAATCTTACTTTTTGTGTCAGCCCCCTGGTAAAATATGGAGTTAAAGGGAACCTGTAATCACTTAGAAGCAGTATAAAAAGTCCGGCTGAGGTACGAGAAAGTGCTTTTTATACTTACTGTCCCTGGAAACTGGCACTCAATCTGCAATGGGCTCATCTCTGCAATTAGCGGGTGCATGCACACTCTTCTTTAGTGATGTGGGCACGCACTGACATCAGTGACATTGAGTCCAATGCGCAGACCGAGTGCCAGTTTCCAGGTCCAACAGCAAGGGAATCGGTTTCTTACCACCCTGTCGTGCCCACCAGGGCCGATCATTTAATTTCAACTAATTTTACAGTCGCATTACAAGAGCCATAACTTTTTCATTTTTCCATTTACTCGGCCATATGAGGGCTTGTTGTTTGCAGGACAAGTTGTACTTTTTGATGGCATCGTTTTTGGGTACATATAATGTATTGTATAACGGTTGTAAAAAAATATGTTGGGAGTAGAGATGAGCGAGCACCAAATTACTCAGGTGCTCGTTGCTCGAGTCGAACTTCCCGCGATGCTCGAGAGCTCGTTTCGAGTAACGAACCCCATTGAAGTCAATGGGGGACTCGAGCATTTTTGAATATGAGCGATACTCCGGATAGGTCTTCACTTGGGAAAAACCAGAAAACATCCAAAAGTCATGGAAACACTACAGAAACAGATAGGGCAGGGCTGGGGCAGCATGCAGGGCTACCTCTCAGACTCCCAGGTCCCCCTATTAAGCCACAATAGGGGCAAGAGTCGGCCCCCCCCCCCCAACAATCTTTACTTCGGACAAACCCTCTTTAGCAAGGCACATGTCTTCCTTGGCCCAAACCAGTGTCTCCGATAACTGTGGTAACACGAGAGAAAATACATGATGCGCATTGCTAATCCCCTGACCCCAAGCAGGAGGAGGAGGTGGCCTTACAGGGCCAAGAAACCATGACCAGGACCCGCTGTAGCCTGTGTGGGAAGTATGTGAGCTGGCGCTTGGTCAGGCTCGGCAGCAGCAAACACCTTGTGTGACCCAAGGTGCCGCGACTGACATAGCAATGGGAAAATCCATGTGCCCACACACTATTCATTCTGTGTAGGTGTCGGATAGCTCAATCGACACCGCAAGGGGAAAGCCATCTGCACTCTGCAGCCTACCCAAGTCAGTCAGTGTATTTGTGGCAGACAGGTCAAACACCGGTATGGGAAGTCTTTGTGCACCCACAGCATAGGCGAGCTGAAGGAACCCAAAGACAGTAATAAACATGTAGAAATCACAGTGCCCAAACATGGCAGACTTGCACTGCGCCGAGGACATAGGACTCTTCACACACCCTCAGCAATAGTGGGCATAGAGCGGACTCCGATGCTAGTACAGCTGTGAACGTCTCATTAATGCAGTAACGCTGCTCTTCTTTGGCCGAAACCAGTGTCTCAGATAACTGTGGTAACACGGGAGAACATAAATGATGCCCAGTGCAGATCCCCTGAACAGGATCTCTTCTCTCTGCAGAAACCGTTGTGTCTACTGAAATGCCAAGAACAGGAAAGTAGCACAGATGTTCACAGGATTAGTGGGGATCCCAGCAAACCTGTTCCAATGTGACAAAATGATCTAAACCCCTGTAAGGCATTGTCCCACGAATAAACATTTCATTTCTGTGATAGATCCAGGAAAACGTGATATTTTTCCATGTGCAATTAATCATGTAAAACAAATGCTCCTGCGTCTAGAGCATTCTTGTTATGGCGCCCCTGCTGTGCTGTTGATTTACTGTAAGACATTAACTAGAGATGAGCGAATATACTCGTTTCGAGTAATTACTCGATCGAGCACCGCGATTTTCGTGTACTTCAGTACTCGGGTGAAAAGATTCGGGGGGCTCCGGGGGACGGGGGAAGACGTGATAGATTACATCATTTCTGTGATAGATCCAGGAAAACGTGACATTTTTCCATGTGCAATCAATCATTTAAAACAAATGCTCCTGCGTCTAGAGCATTCTGGTTATGGGGCCCCTGCTGTTCTGTTGATTTACTGTAAGACCATAACCTAATAGGTCTAGTTTTGGTGAAAAGCTGTTTCTTGTGCGATTGTCTAATTGGTCAACTTGCACAAAAGCAGGAATCACTCTGTCATCGGTGTACAAAAGAATGTAAGACAGCGCTAGTAAGTAGTGTCATCTTGATCAGGCAGGAAGTAATATAACCACCCTCTTCCCCGTTCCCCTCAGATTCCTTGACAGTATTTTGTCCCAGAACTGACGAACTATTCCAATTAAAAGAAATGTTCTGTTTGTGTTACTATTGTGGGACAACTTACTCCATGATGGAAAAAAATACATCCATGGGAGGGCAATCTTATGATCTGTTCACAATTACAATTTGGGGGCTTGGAGTCACTGCTGTCAATACAATGAGATCTGTAACAAAGACTGGTGCTGCATGCAGTCCTATTCTGGCCATCAAAATGACGCAATGTTGGAATCCATCGTATGGAGAGTGTGACGTAGAACCACTGCTTCCATTAACAGTGACAGAGGTGTGACCAGAGCATAAGGGGTACATTCACAAATAGTGGTTGAGGTATGGTTAAAGCCGCATCTGAAAAAAAACACAAGGTTTTATAATGTGGTTATTCGAAACACGTTTATTTTTTTACAATTGAAAACATAAAATAAATATGGCTCACCTGTAAAAAAAAACATGCGGCTAATTACCATCTCATAGAAGCACGGCAAGACCGTATATGGTTTTTCAAATGCAGCTTTTACTGCACCTGAACAGCTCTCTATGACTCTACCTTTAAATAGGCTGTGCCAAGTTATAAAGTTATCCCTTATACACAGGGGGTAATAGATGGGTGAGAATTTTATATTGGTGGGGGTCTAACTGTTGGGACCCTCACCGATCTGGAGAGCGGGGGTCCAGTCAGCCCCCAAGTGAATAGAACAGAGATTGCGCAGGCCTGTCGCCGCTTCATTAATTTCAGTGACAGCTCTAGAGATTACAGAGTTCAAGCGATTCAGCAATCTCCGATGCTATAATTGAAATGAATGGTACATTGGCGCATTTGCGCGACCCCCACCTCCATGTACTCAGGACTCACCATCAAGTATCACATAAGGGATGCCTTCACACAACCCCTTTAAAGAGAATCTGTCACCAACTTTTCACGTCCCTCTCTGAGAGCAGCACAAGGCAGTGAGCAGCAAACTCACTGATCACATTAATATACAGTATCTGCTTTGAGCATCTGTGCAATATTTTGCCAGAAACTTGCATTTTATCAGTATCAGCAAATACATAGAGGCCTACCAGGATAAATCCTCAATCTTCATAATAGCTCCACCCACTGATTGACTGCTCTCTGCCTATTACTATGCATAGAAAGATAGGTGTCAAACAGTGGCTACAAGGCAGGGTGGACATAGCTAGCTGCAGATCAGGAACATAGAGGGCTACTTCCCTGTAATCCTTTGTGTCTAGTTGCTTTTAATAAAGTTCAAGTTTCTCCTGAACTACTGCACAAATACACACAGCAGATGTATCACTGCAATCAGTGTGACTGTGATTAACTTATACTGCTGTGATAGGGCTGTGAGAAGATGGTGATAGATTATCTTTAAAGGAACACAATTGTGATAGGTGTTAGACAGTGACGTTGTTTTGTGCGTGGAGTGTTTTGTGAATCATACACTCAGTTAGTTTTTTATTGGAGCGGGCACATAGTTATTCGGTCAATAAACCTAATTGATGAGGATGAAAATGATAACTAATGCCAACCTGCTGGACTTTTTCACTGCTTCTACTTCAGCTTCAAGGATCTTGTTGTCACCAAAATGGCGGACGCATGCGCAAAAGCAGCGGGTTGCCAGGGTATTTTAAAATCTCCCTGCCCCTGGCTACCAAGCATAGCCAAAAGCCTGAAGATTTCACGGGAGGCCACAGTACGTGGTCCCTGGTCACCTGATCGCCACTATCCAATGGATAAAGGCGCTCACGTAAAAGTAAAAAAGGAGTTAAAAATTCATCTCTCGTCACAGATTCCAATCCGTGAGAGGAGGTGAAATTACTTACCTTAGGCTTTTGGCTATGTCCTCCAATGAAACCTTTATGTGTGGACTTTTAGCATGCGCCTGTTGGCAAAATGGTGGACATAATCATAGAAGCTGGGGAGGGCCCATGAAATTTAAAATCTCCTCGCTTTTAGCTACATAAGGTAGCTGAGAGCCTGGAACATTGACCGAGGCCCATGGTGAGCTGTCTCTAGGCACGTGATTGCCATTATCCAATGGATAATGACGAATATGTAAAAGTAAAAAAAAGAGTTGAAGTTTTATACTTTCGGTTTGGGCCCTGTTGTGCATCCAGACATAAGATTAGAGCAACAATGAGCATGTTTCTGAACACAGGACAAACAGGGGTATCCATTTTGGGGTGAAAGTCTTCATTCATATGTGTGCTGTACAAAAAAAACCTGTTTTTAAAATAACATAATTGCCCAAAAAAATGAAAAATCATAATTTTTTCCTTCTGCTTTGCTTAATTTTATTCAAAAACTATGGGGTCAAAATGTGCAGTACACCCCTGGATGAATTTGTTACGGGTTCTAGCTTTCAAAATTGGGTCATTTGTGGGCATTCTCAATCGTTTTGACCGCTCAGGGGCTCTACAAGTGTGCTATAGGGCCTAAAACACCTTCAAGTAAAATCTCAGTTCTGAAAGCCACTGGCTGCTCCTTTGATTTTGGGCTCCGTTGTGCACCCAGAAATAAGATGCGGGCCTTTGTGAGTGTGTTTCTGAACACAGGACAAACAGGGGTATCCATTTTGGGGTGCAAATCCTCTTTTCTCTGTTTTTGCTATAGAAAAAAAATATGTTTTTAAAATGACATATTTACAAAAATATGAAAATTAAATTTTTTTCTTATCTAAAATTCCTTAACTCCTGAAAAAAAACTGCGGGGTCAAAATACTCATGACACCCCTCAGTGAATATATTAAGGGGTATAGTCAGGCATAACTTAAGCCTCCTGAGTCCCAATCCAAACCTGTAACAGGGGACCCAACTATAATGCTTTATTCATAGTATTGGGCTCCCTACATAGAGAAAAGAGGCCTTATGGGCTACCTAAGGCTCTGTCACTGAGGCACAAACCAGGCTTCATCACTAAGAGGTTAAACATGGGGTAAAAAGGGCTAAATGAAGGGAAATTGAAGTTTTGCTCACCATCATGCTGTAAGAGTTGGCCATTGATTTTGTATTACACTTGCTGTCCTGCTCCTGATAATGCACAGGCACAGTAGCAGTGCCCACATGATCAGAGAGCCTCAACTGCATGGCACAGGCAAGGATAGTTGATGATGTTGAGCTGCTGAAAACGTACATACATTATATATGTATGCACATACATGTAGGCATGTTGGGGCATGTTCCTCAAGACAGATGATGACATCACAATGGCTGCTGACATCACAATGGCTGCTGACATCACAATGGCACGAGGCTTCTTATACGGGTGCATGGCTTAGAATCCTTGCATTCACTTGCTGCAGCCAGCAGAGAATAAGTGAGAGCGACTATCCTTACGGATTTCTAGACTTAATTTTTTGCCTTTGTGATAAAATGAAGGCAAAAAAGAAGACAAACCATTTACTGGAAGAAGCTGATATGATCGAGCAGATTCCAGAAGAGAAGAATGATGGCCGTCTAGGCCAGGATGAGGCGATTAAAGCTAAGAAACCAAGAAAGAACCGGTTCTTTGCACGCCTGCGAAAAGCCTGGGCGAGGATTACTAGGCTTATGGGGAGCTGCTGCACTTCTATCCAAGAAGAGAGAAGTGCCAAAGAACTCCCAAATCCCAGTGGGTTAAACATGGAGGAACTCCCAGGTCCTTCCGGGATAAAAATGGAGAATGAACTCCCAAATCCCAGCGGGATATTTATGGTGGAGGAACCTTCAGATCCTAGCAACATCAACATGGAGGAGGAACTCCCAGAGCGAAAAACCTGGGCGAGGATTACTAGGTTTATGGGGAGCTGCTGCACTTCTATCCAAGAAGAGAGAAGTGTCGAAAAACTCCCAGAACCCAGTGGGTTAAACATGGAGGAACTCCTAGGTTCTTGCGGGATAAAAATGAAGGAGGAACTCCCAAATCCCACTGGGTTAAACATGGAGGAACTCCCAGGTCCTTCCGGGATAAAAATGGAGAAAGAACTCCCAAATCCCAGCGGGATATTTATGGTGGAGGAACCATCAGATCCCAGCAACATCAACATGGAGGAGGAACTCCCAGAGCGAAAAACCTGGGCGAGGATTACTAGGTTTATGGGGAGGTGCTGCACTTCTATCCAAGAAGAGAGAAGTGTCGAAAAACTCCCAGAACCCAGTGGGTTAAACATGGAGGAACTCCCAGGTTCTTGCGGGATAAAAAGGGAGGAGGAACTCCCAAATCCCACTGGGTTAAACATGGAGGAACTCCCAGGTCCTTCCGGGATAAAAATGGAGAAAGAACTCCCAAATCCCAGCGGGATATTTATGGTGGAGGAACCATCAGATCCCAGCAACATCAACATGGAGGAGGAACTCCCAGAGCGAAAAACCTGGGCGAGGATTACTAGGTTTATGGGGAGGTGCTGCACTTCTATCCAAGAAGAGAGAAGTGTCGAAAAACTCCCAGAACCCAGTGGGTTAAAAATGGAGGAACTCCCAGGTTCTTGCGGGATAAAAAGGGAGGAGGAACTCCCTAATCCCACTGGGTTAAACATGGAGGAACTCCCAGGTTCTTGCGGGATAAAAATGGAGGAGGAACTCCAAAATCCCAGCGGGATAATTATGGAGGAGGAACCTTCAGATCCCAGCATCATCAACATGGAGGAGGAACTCCCAGAGCCCAGTATGATCAAAATAGAGGACAGCAAAGGTAGGATATCATGTACCTTCTCATATAATAGAAAGCTATGGTTTTAGTTACAGCCCCCCATTGTTACTGCCAATCATAGATTAATTGATATATTTGGCAAGTTGTATATATTCAAAAAGCAATTAGCTGCCAGGGGTAGTTTTGTACAGCTAGGGACCCCCGGTGGCAACAATCCTTGTGGTGGCATTTAGTTTTTAGATATTTTTATGAAGGATAGAGTAAAATGTTTGTTAACATACATATAATTAGCTGCCAGGGTTAGTTTTGTGCAAGTAGGGCAACACAGTGAAACCAATCCTTGTTGTGGCACTTAGTTTTTATATGTTTTTATGAAGGATAAATTAGAATTTTAAAGTTAACATATGCAGCTGTGGTTTTGGGCTTGCCAGGAGATCTGTCCTTCTTTAACATTTTAGTAAAACTGCCAATGCATGGACTTATACCAATGTAGATGTAGGGGGGTGGGCACAGTACAGCTTATTTATGTAGAATTATATGGCAACTACCATTCCCATACATGGCTGTCCAGGAATATTTGAGTCCATCAGAGCATGAGCTGCTCTTACATGGCAATCACACTTGATGCCCTAATAGGACATATAGACAGGAGTAGTTTTCAAAAAGCATCCCTTTAAAATACAAGTACTTTGGTGAGGTCTTCTTTTCTGAAGTTCTCAAAACATGTATTCCATCATTCCTTAGTTATATCTCCTTTATTACCCATAATGTATAAAGGTTTTTAGGTTTTAAAATGTGACTTTTTATCCTATTTTTATAGACACGTCCTTTACAGCTAAAGTGTTAGCTGAAGTAAAGGTAGAAAATGTGGAGGAAAATCATAACATTCCTACCGACAATGACCTGATCCACAGCCAGGATTATCTGTACATCCAGTACCATACTAGTCAGCAGGAAATACTGGCAGAGTACAATCAATATATTTATTATGATGAGATCCAGATCACAGAGGATCTGCACATCCAGGACTATATTAGTCAGCAGGAAATACTGACAGATTACAATGAATATATTTATGACCAGATCCAGATCCCAGAGGATCTGCACATCCAGGACTATACTAGTCAGCAAGAAATACTGACAGATAACAATGAATATATTTATGACCAGATCCAGATCCCAGAGGATCTGCACATCCAGGACTATACTAGTCAGCAGGAAATACTGACAGAGTACAATGAATATACTTATGACCAGATCCAGATCACAGAGGATCTGCACATCCAGGACTATACTAGTCAGCAAGAAATACTGACAGATTACAATGAATATATTTATGACCAGATCCAGATCCCAGAGGATCTGCACATCCAGGACTATACTAGTCAGCAGGAAATACTGACAGAGTACAATGAATATA
The DNA here is from genome assembly GCF_035609145.1 of Eleutherodactylus coqui. NCBI lineage: Eukaryota > Metazoa > Chordata > Amphibia > Anura > Eleutherodactylidae > Eleutherodactylus > Eleutherodactylus coqui. The sequence continues at coordinate 17,507 of NW_027102529.1, read as the reverse complement.
CTTATGACCAGATCCAGATCACAGAGGATCTGCACATCCAGGACTATGATACAGAGGATGAAGAAAAACAGCATGGGGAAGAACCGGAGTGTAAAGGAAAAAAAGAGATACAAGAGGAGCTCTACATATCCATCCCAGATATCCTCTACAAACATAAAGCCTTTCAGAGTGGCAGTAGCCATGATGAGGAACCCTCCACAAGCATGGAGAAACGTGTGCAACCTGACGAGAAAACACTTTCCACAGTACCCCTAACATTAGAGTGTTTTACATTCCATCAAGCACTGGGAGAAGGGGGCTTTGCAAAAGTCTTCTTGGCAAGTGATAAAATCCGCAAAGAATGTGTTGCCATTAAAGTGTTAAGCAAATGTTTGTTCATAGAGGATGAGCACAGTTTCGTAGAGCGCAAAATCTTAGAACTATCTCACGAAAGCCCATACCTGATTCATGGCCTGGCCGCCTTCCACACAGAAAAAATGATGTACTACGTATTGGAATTGGCCACCAAAGGGGACATTTTTAATTTTATTTTTGGCAAGAATGTGTTTCCTGATAACCCCACAATAACATTCATTATGGCAGAAGTGATCTGTGGCACTCAGTTCCTGCACAAGAAAAACATCATACATCGGGACCTGAAGCCAGAAAACGTACTTGTGACCGCAGACGGCCATATAAAAATAACAGACTTTGGCCTGTCTTTAATGAGTGTGTATGAGAGGACCAAAGCAGAATTTGGAGGCACACCTGGATATATGGCCCCAGAAATGGTGAGGAAGCAGGAACATGGACGAGGGGCAGATTATTTTGCCATAGGTGTGATTCTGTATAACCTGTTCACAATGAAGTCCCCTTTTCCTGGAGATGATGATGAAGTTCAGCACTCCGTCCTCCACCATACTCCACTCTACCCAGAGTACCTGACTCCTGAAACAGTGGACATTTTACAAGGGCTGCTGTGTAAGGATCAGGACTATCGGCTAGGAGTAATAGGAGACATTAAGAAGCATCCATTTTTTTCTGACATCAAGTGGGAAGATGTGGAAGCCAGAAGAATGGAACCACCAGCATTCATGACAGAAGATTTTGTTGACCTGAATATGGATCAAACTCTGGACTACATGGAAATGCCAGACATTGAAATACCTGAAGACCAGAAAATATTCACAGAGTTCAGCTTTGTATGTCCAGATTGGTCACAAGACTATCATCCCGTCAACAATGAGGCCACTCAATAAGTGGTCAACAAGCAAAGCTGGTTGACGACCTACTCAAACCAGCAAAGACAATGAAATCCCATCCATATTCTCCTTTTTTTTTTTTTACATCCATATTCTCCTACTACTTTCCACAAACCCTGCCCCCACTAACATTAAACCAGACTTTCCTATATACCGGACCTGACAGCCCTATTGAACATCCACCACCTAACATCCACATAAATTTGACCTCAGATGACCCAGGGACTCATTCTGATCGCCATATTTGGGGTCAGGGAGGAATTTTTTCCCCTAATAAGAGGGCAAACCAACAATCCTCAGGGGTTTTTCGCCTCCCTCTGGGTCAACATAGCAAGTAATTGCAGGTTGAAATCAAAGGGCTTCTTTCAACCTTACTTGCTATGTAAGCATCTGACATCTCATCTACAAGGTGGTGATGACTACAGAAGGAAGCTGCTAATGAAGGAAGCAGTTCCTTTTCCCATCTGACTTGACAAACAGAGGGCCCAAAGGCTGAATATGGAGTGTTGTAGGATTCCAGGAAAGCGACACCTCTGTGTGATCCAGGCCCGGCTTTCCAAAACACCACAAGAGTAAGCCAAGGCCTGAATAGCAGAATCATCAGCTCATTTCTATTTGCTGTATGATAATAACATCTTTCATGCATTGATAATAAATGTATAAAAACATCTATACAATCTATACAGAATTTGTCTTCATTATTCCCACATACAGTACAAGATGTTTGGCTGGAATTGGTACTGGAGTAAGAGGCGTTATCAACCAAGGAGCTGGCAACAAATATAATTCTTGCTCATAGAGGTGTCACAATTGCCATTTCAGTTCCAGAACTACTAAAGTCATACTATGTATGGCAGCATTACAGGACCCTACCTTGTTCTAATTAACAGCATGCATCCCATTAAATGTTCTCATTTGATGCCGCCTTCTTAATCCGTTTAGGACCAGCCACAGTAAATTTACCGTGGCTGGTCCTGGGCTTAGAGCACTGCCGATAGTAAAATTACGGCGGTGCTTTAAGTCTCCTGGCTCTGCAATCAGTTGTGACAGCTGATAACCCAGAGCAAAAGGCAGGAGGGGTTTTTAACGTCCGAAACAAATAGAGGAACCTATTCCTATACTTTATTTTAGTGGAAATATAAAAATAATTTTAAAAAAATTATAAATGTTAAAAAAATCATTTTTTTTTAGCTTTTTACCCCCAATAAGACTAAAAAACAGATAAAAAAGTCAGTGAAAAAGATATAAAAAATAGTCCTATATGTCACGGAAAAAAAACGCAGCAAAAATTATTTTGGTAGCTAAAGGAAAAAAAATAGAGCAGTAAAACCCCCACATGGGTAAAATCCCTAAAAAGTGTCTGGTCCTTAAGGTACAAAACAACCTTGTCCTTAAGGGGTTAAATGGGTCATACCACAATACACTTATCACCTATCCAAAGTCTCACAGGTGAGACCACCACCATTTCCAAGAAAGGAGGTTTGGTGACCCACTCTTCTTGTCACTGTGGGCTCGTTGCAACCATCCGCAGGGACAGAAGATTAAATGGAGCAGTGGTCGCACATGCGCGGTTCCATTCATTTCAATGGGGCTGATGAAAACCACTGAGTACATAGCGCTCGGCTATCTTCAGCAGTCCATTGAAAATGAATTAACAGTCCCCGGCATCTGCGAGCAGTGCTCCCTTTCAATCTTCTCACTTGCGCAGTGAACCCGCATAAGGAAGAGAGAAGAGCACAAGACAGAGGCAGATACAAGAGACAGGCACATAGACAGACCTCAAAATTCAATATATTTTTACCATTGCTTATTAAATACAGGTTTGTCACACTTCAAAATTTGGTTCAACTTTTCATTCTCCTCTATCACGTCTTCAACTCTTGCTTTGAAATTTTCATTTCCTCCTAATCATGAAGGGGAGATAAAAAAGATATAAGAAAATAAACTAAAAGCTGAAGTAACACACAAGATGCAATGCTGCAGAGACGCACTTCCCTAAGGGCAGTACGGTTGTTTCCATGTGGCATGAGCTGCAAGTTGCAGCAAACTGCTAGGGTTTAGCGGCTAGCACAGATACTGCTTATTAAAGCCCTTAAAACTTGCTGTTCACTTCTGGGATGAGCGGCTGCAACTGCACCATCTGAGAATATATCTTGAGGGTTGAGTTTACCATGGCGGTCTAGTACTGCTCCGCAAAACTTTAAGACAATTTGCATGTCCAAAATTTATTCTCCCCTCCCCCAATTGCCATTTCTTGGTAGTCGTGCTGCATGAAATACGGCATTGTCATCACTAACTACACAATAAGCGCTGCAATGAAGTCCCAGTGCCGCCCTGGAGAGGGAGCACAGCTGGCTAATGATAGCCAAACTCCTGCTCTAAAAGCAGGGATCTGAGGAACATCTGATCCCAGCAACTTAAAGGGAATCTGTCACCTACTATTAGCCTTATGAGATAAGCTTATGGGCTAAAAGTAGGTGACCTGCTGAGTCCGGGGAAGTAAGCGTCATACTTACCTGCCCCATCATTCCCCAAGTGTCAGCGCTGTAAGCTTCCACTCAGTGCATTGAATGGTGCTGCTATGTAGTCTGCCCATTCTAATTTTACAACAGGCGGACTACTTAGCGTGCCGCTCAATGCACCAAGTGGTGGTTTCCAGCACTCATACCAGGGTAATGATGGGGCAGGCAGGTATAACCCTTACATCCCCAGACTCAGCCGCTCACCTACATTTAGCTCAAAAGCTTAGCTCATAGGGCTAAAAGTAGGTGACAGAGTCTCTTTAACTTCTTGATGGCCACTGTCAAGAGAGGCTCTTGCATGATCAAACGGAAACTCTAACGAGGGACTCCAGTGACACAATCATGCAGGAAGCCCTAGGAGCCTTGAAAGGCCCTCGTGGTCTCTGTACACTAAGGGCTCATTCATATGCGCGTATCTAGTTTTAATCCTTCAATATGCAAGGTGTCACTGACCAAAACTGTGCATATTCCCTGCCTATGGCATCTTTTGCTAGTGTATTCATTGCGCTTTTCACACGCATAAAAAAAGAAGCAAAATGTCCCATTTTTTTATGCAAAAATATCCAGTGAATGAGCGTGTATCATGTGCAGTCACTGCGTATTTACATAATCCCATTGGTTTTAATGGGCAATTTTGGTCCATAATAACTACCAAAATAGGATATACGGTTTAGTTTTTTACGCCCCCGAAAAACACCTGTCTGCAAACACCAATACAAATAAATGGGGTTTCTGCTCTCCATATTACATGAGTAAAAAAATACAAGCGTAATACAGATTGCAAGTACGCCCGTGTGAATGAGCTCTTCGCCAGCTCTTTGGGCATACTAAGTGTTGTCTTAAGAACAGTCTGTGTCATAGTGACGCAGACCATAATGCATACAGTCACCGTGGCAGAAACAAACATTCCTTAATGAAATACACCTCACCGAAAGGAACTTATTAAAATATAACGTTTATTAGATATACATTAAAATTGGCGTATCTACATGTATTATTTATTAGGTGACCACAAGTCACTGATTGTGATAGAGAGTATTCGGTCTCAGTTAAGATAACAAAAGTACTAGTCCCTTCCTGTTCACCCATATCATTTGCTAATACAAGTAAGTACTGGGTATATTCAGGATACCATTATATCTGATCTAGTTTATCAGCAGATGAAACAAGGACATCAATAATCCATTCTGCTGATTGCTCTTCAGGCCTCCCTCACACAGGGCGTTTGCAGAAACGCAGCGTTTTTCAACGCTGCGTTACTGCAGATTCCGCCCCGTTTCAGCAGCGCTGGCATACTTTATGCCAGCGTTTCGGCTGCGTTTTCAGCTCGGCTGAAAACGCAGCCAAGAATGCTGAAAATAAAAAAAAAAGTAATACTCACCTAGCCGCTGCAGTCCGGGTCACGGCCGCTGGTCTCTGCCGCTGATCCGGGCTTCCTCGGCACTCCCAAGTCTATTGACGGAGGCCAGGTTTGAGAACCCGGCCTCTGGCAATAGAGTGCTGTGATTGGTTATCGGTGCTGGCTCGATGCCCAATCACAGCCCATCATTGACTGTCTCAGCCAATCAGGGCTTGCTGGCGCTGATTGGCTGAAACAGTCAATGAAGGGCTGTGATTGAGCATCGAGCGTGCCGATAACCAATCACAGCACTCTATAGCCGGAGGCGGGGTTCTCAAACCTGCCCTCCAGCAATAGACTTGGGAGAGTTGGAGAAGCCCGAATCAGCGGCAGAGACCCGGACTGCAGCGGCTAGGTGAATATTAACTTTCTTCTTTTCTGTCTACCTAGCTGGGGCAGATTTTCGGGGTAGGGCTTCTATTGCAAGCCCTCACCCCGAAAATCGGCGAGCGGTTAACGCTGCCAAAAATGCGGCACCAAGTGTTGCCGCGTTTTCAGCAGTGCTAAAACCGCTGCCCATTCATTTCAATGGGCGACGCAGGGCTGAAAACGCCCAAAAATAGAACTTGCATCGCTGTCAAAGCGCAGCGTTGCAAGGCGCTGCGTTTTCAGCCCTGTGTGAGCAGCCCCATTGAAATTAATGGGAGTGTTGTACAGCGTTTAGCGCTGGGCTGAAAAGGCAGCGCTAAACGCTGCACAAAACGCCCTGTGTGAGGGAGGTCTCAGGGTGCATTCACACGAACGTATATCGGCTCGGTTTTCACGCCGAGACGATATACGTTGTCCTTGTGTGCAGCATCCCCCGGGGGGGATGGGAGAGCCAGGAGCAGGAACTTAGCTCCTGCCCCCTCTCTGCCTCCTCTCCACCCCTGTGCACTATTTGCAATGGGGAGAGGCGGGGCAGGGGCAGGGCTAATTCTCTGAACTTAGCCCCGCCCCGCCCCACCTCCTTTCATTGCAAATAGTGTAGAGGGGCGGAGAGGAGGCAGAGAGGGGGCGGGAGCTCAGTTCCTGCTCCTGGCTCTTCCACCCCCCCCCCCCCTGCACATGAGGAGGACGTATATCGGCTCGGTGTGAAAACCGAACTGATATACATTCGTGTGAATGCACCCTCACTCTGGAGCTTAATACCATTTAAACACTATGCTCTTCTCTTAGGTGCTTCAATACCATTCAGACATTATTTAGGTAGCTCTTCACTTAGGAGCCTGGTATATTTGCCTAGTAGCTCTTTACTTAGGAGCTTGATGTATCCGCCTATACATAGAGATAGCATGTAGCCTTTGCGGGTATGATAGATGTGTCAGAGATGATAAGTCTACCTTAAAACAGGGTTTAAATACCCATGTCTCTGTCTCCGCCCCCTCACCTGTGGGCTCGTGTCCTCCCTCCAATGAGAGACCAGCTCCACTAAACACCTCCTGCCGCAGTCTTAAGATGATCAGCAGAACCACGCATGCGCACTCGCTATGTATTAATACGGTGCCAGGCATTGGCCTCTTATGCTGAAGTCTCGCGATGATCGACAAGACCGCACATGCACACTCGCTAAATTGGTCTATGGCGCACAGCAACTATCACTATATACACAGGGTAGCGCTACAGGACACATGGCTGAGGCAACCACACAGCGTGATTCTGGACACACGTCTGTGTGGAAGCATTATGGTTAGAAGGCAATCCTGTACTACCCCTAGGGGCAGATCATATATAATATCCTGATGCGAGACCAGGCCATAAAACTGTTGCTTATGTAAAAGCAAACATGGTAAGGCATAGGTGTAGAACATGCTGTCATTATAGGGACATAAGTTTTACAGGTGCTGCAATAACAGGTCCAAGTCGATTTAACATAATAGAATTGAAATGGATTCCAACTCCATTTAAACTTTTAATATCCTTTACTTCTTACAATAGTAAAATATTTTTAATTTTTAGCCTTCTAGTGGGAATTCAACTTGCAATCGTTTGATCGCTTATACCAGGGGTCCCCAACTCCAGTCCTCAAGGACCACCAACGGGTCATGTTTTCAGGATATTCTATGATGAGTACACCTGTGGCAATGTCTGAGGCACTAACAATAATTACATCACCTGTGCAATTCTGAGGAAATCCTGAAATAATGACCTGTTGCCGGTCCCTGAGGACTGGAGTTGGGGAACACAGGCTTATACCATATACTGCGGTACCTTAGTAAGAGAGAAAAAAAACAACTAAAAATAAGTTTTAAAAAATGTAACTATTGTAAGAATTAACCCCTTGAGTGGCACGCCCGGAAATTTTCCGGGACGAGCTCCACTGCTCATAGTGACATAGCCCGGAAGATTTCCGGGCTATGTATCACTATGGGAGCTGCAGAGCACAATGCCACAAGCTGTGACAGTGTGCTCTGCCTGCACAGTCCCACAGAGAACAAAGCAAGGGCTTTGGAAAACCAGCAGAAGATATTGCCGGCATATCGGCAACCTCCTGCTTTGTTTACAGGTTGCCATAGAGACCATCGGCTTGTCAGAAGCAAGCCGTTGGTCTCTGTGGCAGGGAGAGCTGGTTGTTAGCTGTCAGAGGACAGCTAGGTACTAGCTCTTACAGCAGAGATCAGAGAAAACCTCCGATCTCTGCTGTGTTAACCCTTTACATGCTGCAGTCTATGTGACTGCAGCATGTAAAGGGCTGTCACTGCAGCATGTAAAGGGCTGTCACCATCGGACCCCCGGAATGTGATCAGGGGGTTCTGATGGGTCCCTGTGGAAGTCCCCTAAAGGGACAAAAAAAAAAAAAAAAGTTAAAAGAAAAAAAAAATGTTAAAAAATTATTTAAAAAAAAATTATAAAAACACTTGTCTCCCTTTACTTTGTAAAAAATCAAAACTACAATCACACATGTGGTATCCGTGCATCGTAATGACCCAGAGAAGGAAGTTAATACATTATTTAACCCCTTAATGACATGGCCCCTTTTTTTCTTTTTTCCCCATTTCTTTTTTTCCTCCCTCCTGTTTAAAAAATCACAACTTGTCCCGCAAACAACAAGCCCTTATATGGCCATGTCAATGGAAAAATGAAAAAGTTATGGCTCTTGAGACGCAACTGCAAAATTAGTTGAAATTCAATGAGTAGACCATTTTAAAAAACCTGCCCTGGTGGGCACGACAGGGTGGTAAGAAACCCGCCACTCAAGGGGTTAAAGGACATTAACAATTTTTTGTACAAAAACCTTTCCCTCTATTATATATAAGAAAAGCAGCTGCAAAAAACTGAGATTGAAAAAAAAAGAGAAATGATTTATAACAACAAAAGTTTATGATATTTCTGCAGGAAATCTATTAAGGCATGCCGCGATCCCCCGGCTACCATGACAGCAAGACGACATCTCGTGATCTAATTATGAAGGGCCGTTTGGGACCTGCAATCGCTAATTGGGAAATTTAAATGCTGCTGTCAGAATATAAAGCAGCAAACAGAGGGTTAACAGCCGTGGTCAGTGTGAGCTTCAGCTTCAGTCATGTATGAAGCAGGCTTGGCTCTCGAGCCTGCAGAATATTAACCCGGTCCACATAAGGTGTACGCCCTGAGACATGAAGTGGTTAAAAGAGTACCTGTCATGTCCTCGCATCAGTGGGGCCAAATGCAGAACTTTACAGCCGCAGCCCTGTTAACTCCACAAATGCTGATCTTGTATTGACACTCACCCCTGTTGCCTCATAGATATTCTTCTTAGATTTGGCTTCCGATGCGCTCAATGTGTCAAGTGGGCGGTCTACATGGCTTACTGTTAATAAAATCAAACCACACCCTTCAACATCAAGTGGTAGAGACCGCCCACCTGACACATTCACAGCGCATGGAGATAAATCTAAGAAATACCTGTACTGGGGAATGTGGGTAAATAAACAGAAATACATTTTTAGGGTCAGCATGGCCGCACAGCTCAGTATCTGGATAAAAGCAATTGCATGAAAGTAAATAAACAGTCATAAAAAGTAAAAGTTTTAGCTCCTCCCATGGATCGGATCCATGAGCTGAACCTACCTGCGTCGGAAGAAGAGCTATATTTCGACAGCGGCGACTCTACGGAGTCGACAGCAGTACGGAGGTTGAAGTAGGGGTTGGGGCAGCAGGGCCAAGTAGTGCCGTGCCTCCCACTATGTGGAATTCCACAGCTTTATTTTCACCCGAAATACCCCAATTTACAGCAACTCTAGGCATTAATGTGAATGTTACTAATTTGGCCAGCCTAAATTTTTTTACCTTTATTAGTGACAACGTTCTGGACTTGTCCTGGAGGCAGGGTACTTCCCGCAACAGGGTGTAAACTTATGTCCTGGGGATAGTGCGAGATCAGAAGAGATCTCAAGCTATTCAGCAGTGGGAGTCGGCTGTCACTGTTAGCGGGGCTTCTGCTGCTGTTAACCCCTTTCCCTGTCATGATCTATGTAGATCGCGGCGTGGAAAAGCTTCACAGAGGGAGCGCGCTCCCTCTGTTATGTTATCGGGCTCTCGAGATGTAATTGCAGAAAGCTCGGCTGGTTGCTATGGTAACAGAATGCCACCTATAGGCATCCTGTATTACCCCTGCCTATGATCGCTGTAATAATCATTGAATGGCTGTGATTGGTTCATCGAGCGCTGGCTCTGATTGGCTTTACGGAAGTGCTGGGGAGCTTCAGGGGAAAAGACACGCAGGAGATTACAGCGCCTCTTAGGTGATGTATTATTATTATTCTTTTGTGTTTTTGATGCAGCTAGGGCTCATTTTAGGGCTTTGACAGGAGGATTTCCTGCTGTAAAAGTTGCATCGCACCATACAAAAAACGTGTTTTGTTCAATACAATAGAAAGGAAGGTTCCATAGGGAAACATGGGCTACAAAAAAATAGAGAGAGAGCATGCCGCAATTTTGTAGTCTTGTAATGTCGCAGGCTACAAAATATCAAAGGAAAGAATGTTGCATTGCGACAAATTCGCGCAATAAAGTCACGAGTCTGGATGCGGCCCTAAACTACAGTATCATAAATACACATCAGCTCTGTAGACTTCAACACTTTCCAATCCACTGTCTGACGTCCAAAGACATTCTGATTAAAGGCTGTACAGCTCCGATGTCAGAAGACGTCCGGCAGGGCATTCTTACTGTAGATTACTGGCCACTCTGTTGTCGGGGGGCTCTCCAGCATATCACATATCACAGTACTGGTTCTAGCCAGCAGATGGCGCCATTGTATAATGGCAGAAAGAGAAAGCCCCCTAGGAAATCCTGAATCTAAAATTGGATTGAAAAGGGTTAAAGCCCCAGGGTCTTGAAGTGTGACAGTTCACAGCTATTGGAAGTAGCCAAGGGGCTGCAGCTGTAAGGGGGACGAAAGAGGGAGGGGGCGCGTGATGTGCGGCCCCCAATCACGCAATCACTATTATTCAATGGATAATGGCGATCTCATGAAAGTGGATCCGATCTATTCATCTATGGCCTCCGCAAACTCTTGCGGACCTGCCGCTGGCTTCTGCGCATGCATGTCACTGGCAAAATGTCAGGCGCATGCGTAGAAACTGTGAAAGCCATGGAAATTTGAAATCTCCCTTCTCCCAAAGCCTGGAGATTTCAGGGCGGGATATGGTATCCAGTCACGTGATCATGTAAATGTTAAAGTTCACCTCCCATCACGGATCTGATCCATGAGGGATAAAATTACTTACCTAAGGCCCCCGGATTTGTCCCCCAGTGGGTTATTTATCCACAGACCTTTATCTGGCTTCTGCCCATCAGAAAAATGGCGGATATAAGTAGATTTAACCCCTGAAGCAGTAAGCGGGGTGCGGTGAGCAGTCCACGGTCATGTGATCGTCCTTATTCTTTGGTATTATCCATATGTAAAATTTATACATTACTAGCGTACCCGTCGCGCGTTGCTGCGAAGACTCTGCAAATCTAGCCCACACACTTGCAGCGATTGTCCTTGTGCTGTTGATGGTCAATGCAAAAGCGAGTCGCACCGGAAACGGTAAACGTCTGAATTCAAATGGCATATCTGTTGGGATAATTGGAATCCGTGGCAACAGGACATTTTCCCCTTGAATTTCCTATTCAAAATTGTAGCTACGATGACATTGTTCATCATCTTTTTCACTGAAAGTCTTGTACCGTTGCAAAGTCGTGGTGGATGGATGTTTCGGAGAAGAATGATAGGCATGCCTATTTTCAATGTTAAAATGTGCGGTGGCATACCTGGAAAATCGAGTGAATTCAAGAATTCCGTTGGGTAATTGACAGCTTCATCTTGATTCATCACAGTATCGATGGACTTATACGTTGTCGCTTCGCCTGGTATTCCGTTTTGAATGCTGAAATTGATGGCATTGACATCGTTGTTGGTAGCTGCTAATATAGCTCGTGCGCTGAGCCACTGATGATTTTGGTAATTCCGCGCAATATTTGGGAACACCTTTTGGATCAATTCGTCTTTGGTTGATGTCATCTTTCCAAAGTTTGTTGGCAATGTGATACATTGTGTAGATCTGTCGATAGGCATTTTCCCATTTCCAATATCCAGCAATTGTTTTGCGAAGCGTTCGGCGGATGCATCATTTTGTAGTTGAACACGCATATTGGTTTTCAAAGTCAATTTCTTTACATGTCGCCATAGAACTGACAGCCTTAATGACATCACAATGCAGCTTTATAGAACATGTTGGGGCATGTTCAAGGGCGTCCGATGTTGATGACATCAGTGATGACATCACAATAGCAGGTGGCTTACTTATTCGATCTACGTGGGGGGGGGTCGTAACTTTCGACGACGCTCGCGCGCCATTTATCGTAGGATAGTTGTACTATGCCTATAATCTTCCCAGGAGTGTACTCAACAACTTCCCAAAGTTTCATGGCGATCGGATGAATGGTGTAGTAGCGCATAAAGGACAAACAGACAGACACGCACGCAGACAGACATACATTCATTTTTATATATATAGATAACTATATATAAAAAATTATTTAGATCGCTACCTGCAATGCCTACATAATTTACAATAAGCCCCCGGGAATGCTTACTCTCCTGCAGTTCCAGGAGCAGCTTGTTGAGTGCCTTCTGTTTGAGACCACCGCACCTCAGCAAGGATACGAGACTGAGGAGTTGCAAAGGGTTACAGAGCGCCACTTTTTACACTCCATCCCTGCCACCATCAAGAAATTTTAAAAAAAAGGAGAAAAACAAAACAAAAAAAAGGCAAAATTTACATGTTTTCTCTCTCTGCTCTCAGAGAAAAAAAAAAAAGTTTTACAAATACATTATATGTATAAAAAATGGTACAAATAAAATCTACTGGAATTTGAACTTCATGTAAAGTCAATGCGTGCTAGTAAATTACAACTCACCTTAACTGCCAGGATCACAATATCCTTCTCAGTAATTGTATCTTCATATGTGGGTAACAAAGCTGACAAATATTTCATCTCCTGCTGCAAAGAAATACATGAGTTACTAAAAGCTAATTGGATTAAAATGTGCCAAATCTTACTTTTTGTGTCAGCCCCCTGGTAAAATATGGAGTTAAAGGGAACCTGTAATCACTTAGAAGCAGTATAAAAAGTCCGGCTGAGGTACGAGAAAGTGCTTTTTATACTTACTGTCCCTGGAAACTGGCACTCAATCTGCAATGGGCTCATCTCTGCAATTAGCGGGTGCATGCACACTCTTCTTTAGTGATGTGGGCACGCACTGACATCAGTGACATTGAGTCCAATGCGCAGACCGAGTGCCAGTTTCCAGGTCCAACAGCAAGGGAATCGGTTTCTTACCACCCTGTCGTGCCCACCAGGGCCGATCATTTAATTTCAACTAATTTTACAGTCGCATTACAAGAGCCATAACTTTTTCATTTTTCCATTTACTCGGCCATATGAGGGCTTGTTGTTTGCAGGACAAGTTGTACTTTTTGATGGCATCGTTTTTGGGTACATATAATGTATTGTATAACGGTTGTAAAAAAATATGTTGGGAGTAGAGATGAGCGAGCACCAAATTACTCAGGTGCTCGTTGCTCGAGTCGAACTTCCCGCGATGCTCGAGAGCTCGTTTCGAGTAACGAACCCCATTGAAGTCAATGGGGGACTCGAGCATTTTTGAATATGAGCGATACTCCGGATAGGTCTTCACTTGGGAAAAACCAGAAAACATCCAAAAGTCATGGAAACACTACAGAAACAGATAGGGCAGGGCTGGGGCAGCATGCAGGGCTACCTCTCAGACTCCCAGGTCCCCCTATTAAGCCACAATAGGGGCAAGAGTCGGCCCCCCCCCCCCAACAATCTTTACTTCGGACAAACCCTCTTTAGCAAGGCACATGTCTTCCTTGGCCCAAACCAGTGTCTCCGATAACTGTGGTAACACGAGAGAAAATACATGATGCGCATTGCTAATCCCCTGACCCCAAGCAGGAGGAGGAGGTGGCCTTACAGGGCCAAGAAACCATGACCAGGACCCGCTGTAGCCTGTGTGGGAAGTATGTGAGCTGGCGCTTGGTCAGGCTCGGCAGCAGCAAACACCTTGTGTGACCCAAGGTGCCGCGACTGACATAGCAATGGGAAAATCCATGTGCCCACACACTATTCATTCTGTGTAGGTGTCGGATAGCTCAATCGACACCGCAAGGGGAAAGCCATCTGCACTCTGCAGCCTACCCAAGTCAGTCAGTGTATTTGTGGCAGACAGGTCAAACACCGGTATGGGAAGTCTTTGTGCACCCACAGCATAGGCGAGCTGAAGGAACCCAAAGACAGTAATAAACATGTAGAAATCACAGTGCCCAAACATGGCAGACTTGCACTGCGCCGAGGACATAGGACTCTTCACACACCCTCAGCAATAGTGGGCATAGAGCGGACTCCGATGCTAGTACAGCTGTGAACGTCTCATTAATGCAGTAACGCTGCTCTTCTTTGGCCGAAACCAGTGTCTCAGATAACTGTGGTAACACGGGAGAACATAAATGATGCCCAGTGCAGATCCCCTGAACAGGATCTCTTCTCTCTGCAGAAACCGTTGTGTCTACTGAAATGCCAAGAACAGGAAAGTAGCACAGATGTTCACAGGATTAGTGGGGATCCCAGCAAACCTGTTCCAATGTGACAAAATGATCTAAACCCCTGTAAGGCATTGTCCCACGAATAAACATTTCATTTCTGTGATAGATCCAGGAAAACGTGATATTTTTCCATGTGCAATTAATCATGTAAAACAAATGCTCCTGCGTCTAGAGCATTCTTGTTATGGCGCCCCTGCTGTGCTGTTGATTTACTGTAAGACATTAACTAGAGATGAGCGAATATACTCGTTTCGAGTAATTACTCGATCGAGCACCGCGATTTTCGTGTACTTCAGTACTCGGGTGAAAAGATTCGGGGGGCTCCGGGGGACGGGGGAAGACGTGATAGATTACATCATTTCTGTGATAGATCCAGGAAAACGTGACATTTTTCCATGTGCAATCAATCATTTAAAACAAATGCTCCTGCGTCTAGAGCATTCTGGTTATGGGGCCCCTGCTGTTCTGTTGATTTACTGTAAGACCATAACCTAATAGGTCTAGTTTTGGTGAAAAGCTGTTTCTTGTGCGATTGTCTAATTGGTCAACTTGCACAAAAGCAGGAATCACTCTGTCATCGGTGTACAAAAGAATGTAAGACAGCGCTAGTAAGTAGTGTCATCTTGATCAGGCAGGAAGTAATATAACCACCCTCTTCCCCGTTCCCCTCAGATTCCTTGACAGTATTTTGTCCCAGAACTGACGAACTATTCCAATTAAAAGAAATGTTCTGTTTGTGTTACTATTGTGGGACAACTTACTCCATGATGGAAAAAAATACATCCATGGGAGGGCAATCTTATGATCTGTTCACAATTACAATTTGGGGGCTTGGAGTCACTGCTGTCAATACAATGAGATCTGTAACAAAGACTGGTGCTGCATGCAGTCCTATTCTGGCCATCAAAATGACGCAATGTTGGAATCCATCGTATGGAGAGTGTGACGTAGAACCACTGCTTCCATTAACAGTGACAGAGGTGTGACCAGAGCATAAGGGGTACATTCACAAATAGTGGTTGAGGTATGGTTAAAGCCGCATCTGAAAAAAAACACAAGGTTTTATAATGTGGTTATTCGAAACACGTTTATTTTTTTACAATTGAAAACATAAAATAAATATGGCTCACCTGTAAAAAAAAACATGCGGCTAATTACCATCTCATAGAAGCACGGCAAGACCGTATATGGTTTTTCAAATGCAGCTTTTACTGCACCTGAACAGCTCTCTATGACTCTACCTTTAAATAGGCTGTGCCAAGTTATAAAGTTATCCCTTATACACAGGGGGTAATAGATGGGTGAGAATTTTATATTGGTGGGGGTCTAACTGTTGGGACCCTCACCGATCTGGAGAGCGGGGGTCCAGTCAGCCCCCAAGTGAATAGAACAGAGATTGCGCAGGCCTGTCGCCGCTTCATTAATTTCAGTGACAGCTCTAGAGATTACAGAGTTCAAGCGATTCAGCAATCTCCGATGCTATAATTGAAATGAATGGTACATTGGCGCATTTGCGCGACCCCCACCTCCATGTACTCAGGACTCACCATCAAGTATCACATAAGGGATGCCTTCACACAACCCCTTTAAAGAGAATCTGTCACCAACTTTTCACGTCCCTCTCTGAGAGCAGCACAAGGCAGTGAGCAGCAAACTCACTGATCACATTAATATACAGTATCTGCTTTGAGCATCTGTGCAATATTTTGCCAGAAACTTGCATTTTATCAGTATCAGCAAATACATAGAGGCCTACCAGGATAAATCCTCAATCTTCATAATAGCTCCACCCACTGATTGACTGCTCTCTGCCTATTACTATGCATAGAAAGATAGGTGTCAAACAGTGGCTACAAGGCAGGGTGGACATAGCTAGCTGCAGATCAGGAACATAGAGGGCTACTTCCCTGTAATCCTTTGTGTCTAGTTGCTTTTAATAAAGTTCAAGTTTCTCCTGAACTACTGCACAAATACACACAGCAGATGTATCACTGCAATCAGTGTGACTGTGATTAACTTATACTGCTGTGATAGGGCTGTGAGAAGATGGTGATAGATTATCTTTAAAGGAACACAATTGTGATAGGTGTTAGACAGTGACGTTGTTTTGTGCGTGGAGTGTTTTGTGAATCATACACTCAGTTAGTTTTTTATTGGAGCGGGCACATAGTTATTCGGTCAATAAACCTAATTGATGAGGATGAAAATGATAACTAATGCCAACCTGCTGGACTTTTTCACTGCTTCTACTTCAGCTTCAAGGATCTTGTTGTCACCAAAATGGCGGACGCATGCGCAAAAGCAGCGGGTTGCCAGGGTATTTTAAAATCTCCCTGCCCCTGGCTACCAAGCATAGCCAAAAGCCTGAAGATTTCACGGGAGGCCACAGTACGTGGTCCCTGGTCACCTGATCGCCACTATCCAATGGATAAAGGCGCTCACGTAAAAGTAAAAAAGGAGTTAAAAATTCATCTCTCGTCACAGATTCCAATCCGTGAGAGGAGGTGAAATTACTTACCTTAGGCTTTTGGCTATGTCCTCCAATGAAACCTTTATGTGTGGACTTTTAGCATGCGCCTGTTGGCAAAATGGTGGACATAATCATAGAAGCTGGGGAGGGCCCATGAAATTTAAAATCTCCTCGCTTTTAGCTACATAAGGTAGCTGAGAGCCTGGAACATTGACCGAGGCCCATGGTGAGCTGTCTCTAGGCACGTGATTGCCATTATCCAATGGATAATGACGAATATGTAAAAGTAAAAAAAAGAGTTGAAGTTTTATACTTTCGGTTTGGGCCCTGTTGTGCATCCAGACATAAGATTAGAGCAACAATGAGCATGTTTCTGAACACAGGACAAACAGGGGTATCCATTTTGGGGTGAAAGTCTTCATTCATATGTGTGCTGTACAAAAAAAACCTGTTTTTAAAATAACATAATTGCCCAAAAAAATGAAAAATCATAATTTTTTCCTTCTGCTTTGCTTAATTTTATTCAAAAACTATGGGGTCAAAATGTGCAGTACACCCCTGGATGAATTTGTTACGGGTTCTAGCTTTCAAAATTGGGTCATTTGTGGGCATTCTCAATCGTTTTGACCGCTCAGGGGCTCTACAAGTGTGCTATAGGGCCTAAAACACCTTCAAGTAAAATCTCAGTTCTGAAAGCCACTGGCTGCTCCTTTGATTTTGGGCTCCGTTGTGCACCCAGAAATAAGATGCGGGCCTTTGTGAGTGTGTTTCTGAACACAGGACAAACAGGGGTATCCA